>NW_028324308.1:4622500-4782500 GCF_058129835.1 Hydra viridissima | reverse complement strand
TGATGTACTCGTCTAAGGAAGTTTGACTTGTATAACAAATCCATAACCCATAGCGTATATACTGCATCGAAAATCTACTATATCCAGTTGCATTTGCAGCTTCACTCAATTACTTTACAATTAGCGTAATTTTTTGTTAAATTGTGAGTACTTGTACATGATGTGATCTAAAAACACAATTGTACTGAGATTTATATTCTATATCTTTGTAATATGCTTATCTGAGACACAATTTTCTTTACAGTCAAATTGGGAATAGAGATGGTTGGGATTATTTTACTTGACGCGCGAAGTAATAATACATATTCTTCTTAAGTAATTATATGTATTTTCCTATAACTAAATACACGTATTCTCCCAAAAGTAATTACACGCATTCTCCCAAAAGTAATTATACGTATTCTACCAAACTAGTTATAAGTATTCTTCCAAGAGCGCAAAAAAGCGATCGCGTCAATATGTGTCAGCGAGCTTTCTTGTTATCAGCTTTTAATGCTTTTGAAATTTGTAACAAGTTGTCGTATTTATAAAATTGTGCTAAGTAAGAAATTGCACAGTATAGTCTTGGAGAGCTGTTTTCTTATTCAACTGGTGGCACATTTGATTCAGAAATGATGTTTCTTTAAATCTATGACAAGGATTGCATTGGAAACAAAAAAAATACCATACTACAATAATATTGACCACAATCTTAAATCTTAAATCACTGAGTAGATGCCTTTTATTATGAACATGTGCACTTTACCCCCCGTTGATTATTATGCAAAAATTCAAAAACTGTTTCTAAATACTTTAAGCCTTTTTTTCCGGAATAGCAACAACCGGAATATGAGCGTGGTGTAGAAGGTAATAGCTAACGGATCCAAGAAATGCATTTGAACTCTTCTCAAATCCTCGAGTTCCAATAAAAATTACACTGGCATCAAATTGGAAGCATAACTCGCAGATCATATGACCTGGAAAATGAAAATCTTCATCCAATACAAGTTCATGTTTAATGGATTTGTTTTCGCACAACGTTTGGAATTTTTGTAGTATGCCCTTACTTTTTGTGATGCTTGCTTCTACAGCCTTATAGTATTTTTCTAGAGGAAACGACTCCATGCAAATTGTTGTTGTAGAAGGCATCGGAGGCATGCAGTGAATATGGATTATAAGAAGAGTATCATCTTTTCTGTGATAGTTTTCTATGTACCATAAAAAAGCCTCTTCACTTGCTAAGCTTTCATCAACAGCAATGCAATTGATCCTAGAGCTTTTTTCCATAATTATCACCTGAGTTATAAAATAAAAAATATATGTATAGTTAAAATCAAAAAATACTTTTATACCGCTTAGTGTTTTGATTAATTATGTATTGACTTGATGATTTGGTTGCTGATAAAATGAAAATAACAAACTTAAAACTTGTGACCGAAATTTTCAAAAAATTTTCCAAATAGCTATTTCCTTTTTATTTCTTTTTGAAAACATATTTTTGCAGCCGTTAGGGCGCTTGTTATTTGATGTTTTTTTCTGTTTTTTAACTTACATTTAACTTTATCAATAAAAACGGTAAAAAGAAAAAAAAAATCCTTGAAACTAAACAAATAGAAACAAGAAATGAGCATTAATTATTTATCCGAATGTTTTACACACAAACTATTGCATTTTCACTTTCTTTTCCTATCTTTACTTTCTATTGTTTTGTATTTTATGCATTTTGATAGGGTAGTTTTTCTGATGGGAGAGTGTGACAGTTCCGAATTACAAAAAGTTGAAAATACTCAAACTTAGTTTCAAATATGAATATGACTCTTTCAGAGAATCTTAGATACTTAACTTGTTCGGATAAATCATGTTGAACATCCAGGAGCAGCCATGTTGAACTTTTTGTTGTGCAAAAATGTTGCTTAAAATATAATTATCGATAAAAAAAAAAAAAAGGGATTAAAAAGCATGTTTTTATTTTAATTGTTTATTAGCGTACTGTTTTTTCAGTTTAAACAAAATCATTTTATTCATCGGTTTTATGTCTCCCAGTAATTTGTAAGCCCAGTAAATAAGACATATTGTAGATTAGGAGAGAATTTAAACGTTAAAAACGACCATCTTTGAAATAAAATAGCACTGCGTACTATCTCAAAACAATATAATGATAAAATTTTTTAATTTAATTTCTTTACTCTATGTAAAGTACAATGTGGTCCGATTGCAATCTTTATAATAATATAATCTGAAAATATTATTTTATATTATCTTGCTTTATAGTGTTGCAGAAAAAAATATTGCGTTGTTAGGCTAATTTTATAACCCTTGCATTAATGGAACTTTTTCAGCATATCAATATTAGTCAGCAGTCAACTGAATTACTTTTATTTTATTATTACTATTCATAGCGTTAAAAAGCTAGTATTATTTGCAATTAAAGCTGCGTTTATACATATTTCATCTTTCCATAAGATTTGATAAAAGAAAGGGAAGTTGCTGTAGCAATTATTCATTAAAATTTTAGAATGCTTAAACCAATTGCATATTTATTGATGTTTGCGATATCAACAAAGACCCAAATATATTTGTTTTATCAATTTTTTCTTATGCAAAACTTTCATGATAATTAACATAGACCAAATCTATTTGATTGGGTATCTATTGTAATAATTATCTTGATAATCTTCAACAAAAATCATTATTGCCTTCAAGGATAGAATCTAGTAAAGCTTGAATTAATTCTTACTGTAATTGACATATTTACATAAATGGCAAAATAAAGCAAGTAATAAATTTGATTGTTTCACCATTTTCCTTGCGGTCCAAGTAAAAGTAATCTGCATCAAAATACCAAATACAAAATGTGCTAATGTAGTTCAATCTCGTTAAATGTTTATAAAATCGCAAACTTATGAAGCAAATTTTTGATTGACAGAATTCTACGTCCTGTTAATTATCTACAGTTAATTGAATTATAGATCTCGCATATCTAGTAACTGCCTGTTCATACGCTGTAACTTCCGTCGGCCCAGTAAAGGTTCTTGAGCTTCCATTTTTTTCGTTTTCATTTTACACCTTCTAATGCTCATCGAACGCGTGGGTTAACATTTTCGCAAATTCTAAAAAAGAATGAACTGTATGTATAAATAAACATAACTGAAGATTTTTCACCTTGAGAACGCACCTAAATAACAAATAAAACAACAGACATTAGCGGGAAAACATACATACATACATACATACATACATACATACATACATACATACATACATACATACATACATACATACATACATACATACATACATACATACATACATACATACATACATACATACATACATACATACATACATACATACATACATACATACATACATACATACATACATACATACATACATACATACATACATACATACATACATACATACATACATACATACATACATACATACATACATACATACATACATACATACATACATACATACATACATACATACATACATACATACATACATACATACATACATACATACATACATACATACATACATACATACATACATACATACATACATACATACATACATACATACATACATACATACATACATACATACATACATACATACATACATACATACATACATACATACATACATACATACATACATACATACATACATACATACATACATACATACATACATACATAAATACATACGTACAATCCCACCAAGTACACGACGTTGAAACAACGTTGAAATAACGTTGATCGACGTTGATCAACGTTATTTCAATGTTGTTTCAACGTTGTGTGTTTGCTGGGATTGGAATTGATTGACTAACCTTCATAATCGATTAGACCGTCACCATTAATATCACCAAGTTTAATAATATCATCTACTTCTTCTCTTGTTATGTCATTTCCTAAACTTTTCATTACGGTTCGAAACTCACTGGCACTGATAAACCCGTCTCCATTAAGGTCGAACACTTTAAATGCCTATAATTTAAATACTATACAAAACGTTTTTTTCTAACAATATTTGAATTTGATAAGATAAAAAACTTTCTAGAACAAAATAAAAACTTTCTAGAACAAAAAATGATGCTTTTTGTTTCATTTGCGAAAGTTTTAAGAGATTCTTTTGAAGATTCTATGAAAACAGTTTACGATAAAAGTTCGTTATTTTCTCTTTTTCATTCAACTTTCCTCCTTTTCATTCAATTTTGGTCATACATTATTTTCCTTACTTCAGTCAAACAGCTGATATCGTCATTTTTCTTTCTTATAGCCATACTTTCCATAAACTCCGCAAAATCTATAACGCCATTTCTGTCCTTATCCATCTATTGATAAATTCAATAATTTAATTAAAGTTTAGTAAAAAGGAAGCAAATGCAGTAAGTTAGAATAGTTTCATGATTTGCTTTTTATCTATTTTAAAATGTTTACTTCTCACGCTTCACATAAAAATGGAAGATACCTCGAGCAACATGTCCATAAGTTCTTCTTCCGTTGGATTTTCGCCAAGATTTCTCAATAAATACAACAGTTCTTTGGCATTTATAAAACCATCGTTATTCTTGTCATAAGAGCGAAATGCTTTTTTGTATTCTTAAAAAAAAACAACAAAAAAAACATGAATTTTTCACAAAATCTTTTTTTTTTCATTTTCTATCTTAACAGATATCCTTGAAATACCGATATAAACAGGAAATTTATTTTGAAATTAAGCATTAAATAAAGTTTAATAATTCTGCAAAATTATTCACACAACCTTATATCTGGTATGGGGGTGCTAAATAAAGTGATTTTTATTTTTAATTTTTTCAAAGACTCTCCTATCTTCATTTTAGCAATAAGCACTAAAAAAACAACTTTTTCATATTTTCTCAGAAAATACATTTTTGGTTCTTTTTGTTTCCGGAAGTATCTACTGGAGGTCTAGGTCCAAGGCTTCCCGACGCAATGAACAAAATGTTTAATTGATATTTTGTGAAATGGAATATTCACCCATTTTTTACAACTTCATTACGTGACGCGTGATTTTTCTTATTCTAGGCAAATTCAACTCTAGTCCATCTGGTGGTGGATTTTTAACTTTTTTTAAACTTGTATTAGTTCGTAATCTTATTATTCTTTAGTAAAATAGTTTGATTTAAGGCTGAAAATAATGACTAATTAGTTTAGAAAGTTTTTCCGCGATAAAATGTCACGTGACAAAACTCCCTTTTTAGTTGGTCAAATTCATTTATACCTTCTTAATTACATTTTATAATTATCAACTAAATATTAATCCAATCATTTGGTTGCTAACTCATCAGATTTAGAACTTCCCGTCGGTCTTTTTTTCTTGAAAATGTTACGGCTAAACCTCTACTCAAAAAGCGAAATCTGTTTTATAGGCTTAAAAACTGTTTGAAGAGAATTTCTTTCGTTTGACATAACAGATACAAATGCAGGCTAGATTGCTGGCGTCTATGCCCTGAAGAGACGCGGAAGAAGAAGGCTTACATTTAGCTAATATCTAGTCACGATGTGCATGAACTTTACATTAGATTTATATATATAAATATATAGGGGAGACCGGGGTTAGTTGGCTACAGGGGTAAGATGACACACTGCGTTTAACTTTGGAATTTTCCACCAGAAATTTCCTAAATTTCCATTGAACCCTCGCACTTAACTAATTTATCTTTCAGTATAGTATTAGAGCTACAAGCGCATGTGCATAGAAGTTACAGCGATTTTTTTGTTTTTTTTGCTAATTTTGTAACTTTTGTAACTATATTTCTTTTTCAATTTTAAAAAACAACATCGTTAGCTAAACTCGAAAAAATGTAGGTGTTGTATGTTTCACTCTAACCAGTCACATTTTGTTTCTCAATATTTTGCGTTTTTGGGGATTTATAAGCCATTTTATTAGCAAAAAGCTTATGAGGTTAGTTGGCACAATGATCACGGGGCTAGTTGGCAACATGAGCCAACTTACAACTTTTCGCATTAGCCGTAAATTCACTTAAGTTATATAACACTACAGATCTACAGACATGAGAAATTATAAAAGAAAAGTAGATAGGCCTGTAAATTCTAAAAATGTTACAAAAAATGCTGTTGATGCTATTTTTACAGAAGAAAAGTCTGTTCGATTGATTTAAGGGCAAAAAAGGTAATATCAAAAAATGTTTTTAGATAAAAGTTATCAAGAGTTTTCGTTAAAAAGATGCGCTTGAAAAAGATGCTTAATATTACTATATATATATATATATATATATATATCATTAGCATATTTCTGAAAGTATACTTAGGTCAAATTTGAAGTTTATTAATGTTTAATTAGGTAGTTTTTGAAGAAGCTATACTTGATGGAAATAAATATTTGTAACTCATTTATTGCTATGAGAAATTTCGGAAAATTTTTAAAGAAATTTTCAGTGAAACAGTTTCTTTTTACTGTTTGAAAAATGAATTAAAGAGTGATATTTAAAAAGCAGTTTTTAACTATTTTACGTTAATCTTTCTGATGGCAGTAAGAATGCTTAAGAACTTTTTTTGCAATTGTCAATAATCATACATATATATATGTGTATATATATATATATATATATATATATATATATATATATATATATATATATATATATATATATATATATATATATATATATGCACCTTGTAACCTTTAAGGATTAAGGTTTAAGGTTTAAATTATCAAAAAACAAACTTGCTGTGACTAACAATAAATGCTCCATCTTCTACTAACAGAGAATTACCTGTGACATGAAATGTCTTCGGTGAGATAAGCACAAAATATAACTCGTACGTCATTTTAGAAAAACAAAATCTGCTGTTTCTGTTTACTGCGTAAAACTTGAATTTGAAATTAAGCTTTGTCAGAATATTCATGATATGGTTTTAAATGGAGTAAAAAAACCAGGGCCAATTTAAAAATGTTTGTTCGGACAGATTTCTAGATGAGCTTTATATAACTTTAAGTTAAAACATTTATTCAAATTTTTTAACTTTTAATTAATTTTGTAACTTGGTGTAATTTTGTAGCTTTTACTTGTGTACAGGAACTACTGGAACTTTGTTCTCGTGAACTCCGTTGTAATCGGAATTTTTAACGGAAAGAAACACTATTTAACGGAAAAAGATTTTTAAAAAAATTGTTGTTATTTCACTGGAAAAGAAATTTTTAAAAATTGACCGGGAAAGTGCCGGTAAAAACTTGACATTTTATTAATAACCAGAGGGAAATTCGGGAATGTTAAATGTCCTTTTAAGAGTTTTTACGGTCTTAGGAATATATTCTTATAGTAAAAAAATGATAACGTATTTCAAATGGATTCCAGTCGGTTGGGATAGGTAGGATTTAATTATGGATAGATTATCCAATGTGGTTAGCAGATGGAATTCTTTTCTTTATACCGATGTGGGAAATCCCAAAATGGTTTAAGATGTAAAATTCCATTTGCTGCAAATCTTCACGTTTATATGACAATCATTAAGCATCAAAGGTTTAAGAAATATTAGTTCTTATTCTTCTCTCTACAATGTGATCCTCCAGGTTGTCATCAAAGCGTTAGTAAATTAATACGGAATATGGTCGTTTTCACATTCTTTCTGTTTGCGAAAACCCATTCACTCAAACCTCCTGTTTTCTTTTTCGTGAATACTCCCAGAACCGAAAAAATTATGTTACTATGGTATTTTCTGAAATGAAAACGGTGTTTTTCGGGTTCTGCTGAGTAATTTAATAGAATGTTTACACTAATAATTTTATAAATATGGTGTGTAAATTTGGTATATAAATACGCTCAAGGTTTGTATCTTAATAACAAACATTATCTTAAGACGTTTTGTCGCCCAACACGAAAACAAATAAAATTCATTCCTAGTAGTCACTTCAATATAAAATGATAGAAAACCGGGAGACTTTCCTTCTATAACATAAATATATATATTTTTATATATATATACTTGTATATTGTTATTTTTAAATATATGTATAAAAATATTTTTATTTTTTTTTTATATCAATATATATATTGTTAAAAATATTATGAAATTTTCAATAAATATGTAAATAATCGACAGTTTTATATTGTTATATCTTATTTGTAATTATAGTTGTTTATTGTTCTTTAAAAAAAACTACTTTGTTTTTACCTTTAATGTCTTCAGCTGATAAAGACGCAAAAAACCTGAATTGCTCGCCCTGAAAATTAAAAAAAAATTTGGAAATCAAAATAAGTAACAAGAAAAGAAAAACTTGCATTAATAATTTTTATATATATAATAATTATATATAAAACGTTAAAAAAAAAAATCCGTTACCATTTCAAATAGAAACTGATTAAAGTTCGTTATTTTTTCACCTGTTTAAAATTTTTTTTTTCACGTGTTTAAAATTCATTATTTTTTCGCGTGTTTAAAATTCATTATTTTTTCACGTGTTTATTCGTCATAAGTATCCAAGGTCAGTAAGAAACCGGATATGGACAGGTCTCTTTACTATCTAAAAGCATCCACTTTAAATATTACGACTTGCTGCTCCCTCATTAAAACAATAGCTTCGGCAATAGATTGTTATGATGTGGAAATATACTTGCATGATGTTAATGTTGAACCCAATTTTAAATATATTGTGCTAACTTAATGGTATTATTTGAATATTTTTTAAGTGTATTCTTTTTTTGAATTAATCACTTTTGCTTAAAGTTTATAAAACTATTGTTTTTTTAAACCAGTAAAACCATTTTAAATTCAGATTAACAAACTTAATTTTGATGGCTCCTACTTAAAAGAAATCGCATACCCTCTTTTGTGTGTAATTGAAATTCTGTAACATGTCTGCTGAAGCCCTTAGTAGAATTGTATTCTTTTGAAGCGAGTTTCTCTAAACCTTTTTTCCACATAACACTTTTTTAACGGCAATTACTGGTGCTTTATTATTGGTCGTTTATTATTCGTAGTTTTTTTTTTCTTTAAAAAAAACATGTTTTGCTTTCATGCGTACCTATACAATGTAATACAAACATAATCAGGATTAATTGAAAATTTATTTCATATTATTGAACGGATGACGAGTGTTTTAATTGCAAACAATTACGAAACCTGTGAGCCACTTTTGCACTTTCTCAAGAATAAAAATTACAAAAGTACGTGTCCTTGTTCTTGGATGTTTAAATTAGTAGCATTAGTTGATTCGATTTTATTTGGTTTAATGCACCAAAATGCCAATAACCTCTCATAGCTATCACAGCTCTTTATGTTCACCCTGTGTACGGAAATTCAATTATTCTGCGCGACCTAAAAGTGAATAGTGTAACGAAGGTTTAAGTATTCTTTTAGAAAATATTAAACGTTTTTATTGGGTGCCTTACTATAAAATTAAAACCTGGCCATGAAAAAACGATGAGCAAAAACTATTTGCTCATCGTTTAAAATTGAACAAGATTAAAATTGTCTAGAAACACGATTAAAATTGTCTATTAAAATATAGACGGATAGTGACAGTGCAAATTTTATTCGTTGGTGTTAGTTAAGTTGATTTTCCGAGATTTAAATCAGAATCAAAATTTACATTGTTGTTAAGTTGATTCAAACAGGATTCATAAAAAAAAACTGCTTAAAACACGATTTTGTTTTTGTATGAATAAAGTTTACATTTTTGTAAACTTGCTTTACAGCTTTAAAAAGAAAAGAAAAAAAAAATGAAAATTTGGCACGGAAATGTTAACTTTATTTAAGGTTTTTTTTATTTACAGAAATAATGTAAAATAAAAGTAGAAAAAATACGTTCTTGTGTCAACGAAATATCAGGAAAAAACAAAATCAGTCTTCTCAAAATATCTCTATAAGAAAAAATATGAGAGGTTTTAAACAACTGCGCAATTTTGCAATTTTTTCAGAGCACAAAAGTTTTCAAAATTTTAGATGGTTGTAGGAAAAGAACCGTATCTCCAATACCTAAGCATTATTTTTCTCCCATACCCGTTGTAGTACGGATGTTTGTCCGGGGGTTAGTTTTGTGCTCCACTTAAGGAATTTTGTTCGGAAAAAGATTAAGAAATTGTTGTACCCGCAGCAGGAGAAAATTGTTATTCTATTAAACGAGACAATTAAACGTAAAAACAGCATTTAAACAACCAACAATCAACATTTAAACAAACAACAACCAACAAAAATTCTTTCTGAACAGATATTCAAAAAAATGTTCTTCAGCTAAAATACGTGGAGGAAAACTGTAAATAGTTATTGATAATAATGAACTGTGTATCGTTACGAATGATGAAATACGTAAAAAAAAAAAAAAGCTCAAAGCATTTCTTAGGTCACAGTTTTTAAAGAGGAAAATGCTGTAAAAACTGCCTCCTGTAAATTCAATTTTCGGTGCAAGGAGATTGCCAAGAAAACACTTGCTTTGGAAGGCGTTAGTATGGGAATAAAAGCAAACATTCCACCGCTACTTAAATTATAGACGCCAAAATGAACACAGAGAACTATCTTCAACAAACCTTTTTTATTGGCTATATTGTTTTTAGAAAACAGATAAAATTAAATCAGAAAGACGTGCACTTTGGCTATAATCATGTTTATCAAATATTCTATGATCCAAAGAAAACTCAACTTTTATAGCGACTCTAATGTGCCAACCCTCGTAGCTTTTTCTGAAATATTTATAAATTTTTAAAAAGTATGATTAAAATCTTTAAAGAATCAAAAACGATTTGTATCATCGCGATAATGAATTAGATATATAAAAGTATTTGGATTTTAATGTGCTCTCATAACTAATCCAAAAGTTTTTTTTTTTTGTGAAATAAAAAGTTAGATAAAAAAAAAGGCTTTAAATCATTTAAAAACGAACTCCTACTAACGTTTTAAGTTAACGGATTCACTTTTGCAATGAAACTGTAGTATGATATTTTTACCATTAATCTATCAGTTAGATGACTGAAATTTTAATATTGTTTAACTATTTTTATTGTTTAATTATTTTTTGATATTTTAGCTATTGATGAAATTTTGTATGAGCGTTAAAACAAAAAGCATTATTTGATTGTAACCAGAATAAAAGTCGGCAAACAGAAAAGTGCTGGCTAGGCTAAAAACTTCTCTATGTTACATTCTTTCCCAAAAAACGAATAAAGAATTAAAACTTTTTTTGAAAGTTACACAAGAAAACTCAAAAGTAAATTTATAAAAACGTGCAAATTCAAAGTAAACCCCATTTACACAGAAGTTATTTTGAAATAACAATAGATCAGTACGTCTTTTTATTACTAATGTGAATCATCTCTATCAGTGTCATGACACTATCCGTCTTATAGCGTTTTGGAAATGCTTTACGTCTTATTTTATCACGTGTTTAAGATTTAAAACACCGATGGTTATTAAAACACCTTGTCTATAGTAATCAAAAAGCCGCAATAGTAAGCTAATAAATCTTTTTCGTCGTCATCAAATTTAAGATTTATGAATCGCACAAAAGCAGCTTTAACGTAAGCAGTGATGTTTTTTAAATCAAAAGCTATTCTCGACATAGTTAAAAAACATTTAGAAATGGAGGCTTTTTTGAGCACAGATTGAATTTGTCAAAATAGTTCAGAATCCGAAGTTTTTAAAATAAAAAAAGGCTTTTCAAAGACAAACCATTCTAAAATAAGTTCTCGCTTAGCTCTTTACTAAATAGTGAGTTTTATTGCTCTAAATGTACCAACGCTTAAAGACAGAACATTTCGTGCATCGTATTTTGAAAAGGGCAAATGAATGAGTAAATAAGTTTATAAGTTCTAAATATTTTCAAACTAATATATTTTGAAATTATCAATAAGTTAACATGAAATTGCAGAAATCAAAGTAAAAACAAAAACTTTTTAAAAAACATAAAAATTAAGAAAAGTTTGAATTCATTTGAAGGGCTCAGTGGAAAAAGTGCTCAAGTCACAAAATTAATGTTTTGAGAAAATTTAGTTTGATCAGAGATATAACACTTCAAAACAAGGATTTAAAATGGCTGATCAAAGTAGATTTTCTTAAAACATTTACTTTGTGACTTAAGTACTTTTTTCACTAAGCCCTTCATTTATGAAGTTCTAACAAAAAACCTCAACAATAATTTGGCAAAATTTATGAGAATATTTTTTCCTTTTGATCAACAAAAATTTTTATGATTTCTCGACAAATTCCGAAATATATTTAAAATTTATGCGGCTGAAATTTATACGGTTTATTTGGAGTTGTTGGAAGGTTTTTTTCAAAAGTATTGTAAATAATAATGAAAATATGTTAGCATGGTGTCTTTCTACGCCGGGAAAAAAACAAATATAAAAAAGTTAGATGAATTTTTTAGTATAAGATTTATAATATGAATAGGATGAAATTTTTCGTAACCGTTTTTAATTATTTCTTTAAAGAGGAGGAGAAATGTTCCAAACCACAAAATTGATTTATGGTTAAAAAATTTCTACTTCTATTTTAATTTCTACTTTTATTTTGCTACTGAAAGTACAGTCGATTTGAGCTACAAAGAACATCCACCACCCGCCCACACCCCACGTCCGATAAAAGCTTTTATTTCTATCGCCAAAGGAAATAATGTCTAAGAGATAATCGTTTATTTGACACCATTATTTTGGCTTTAAAACCTTCATTTCATTTAAATCGTCACGTCTGAGGAAAATAAAATTGATTAAAAAAATTTAAAAATATTGTTTATATACATAATATAATATAAAATAATATAATATAATATAATATAAAATAAAATAATATAATATAATATAATATAATATAATATAATATAATATAATATAATATAATATAATATAATATAATATAAAATAATATAAAATAATGTAATATAATATAATATAATATAATGTAATATAATATAATATAATATAATATAATATAATATAATATAATATAATATAATATAATATAATATAATATAATATAATATAATATAAAATAATGTAATATAATATAAACAATATCTTCAAATCTTTTTAATTAATTCTATTTATAATGATATATTATCAATATTTTATTTTTCTATCAAATTTATAGGTGTTTATCTAACACCTATAAATTTCATAGAAAAAATAGCTAAAAAAATGCAAATTAGCTTAATTTCTCTTTAATTATTTTTCCACTATCGCGATATTTTGTTTCTATTAAGTCAGATAGCGATGAAACTGCAGAAAATGTCAGAGAAATAATATAAGATGCTGTAACTAAACTCAAGATTTCCGCAACATTTTATAATTCAGTCCCGTATATAGACTGGAGCTATTTTAATTAAGAGCTAGTTGTGTTAAAACTAGTTGCTTAGATGAATTTTTTTTAATATATATTTTTTAAAAGTAGTTCGTGAAATAAAGTTTTTAGGAAGTATAATTTTGAAGTTTAATTGAACTTATTTTGTTCAGGAAAATGCGGCTGCTTACAATTTAGTATTATTATTGAAAACTTCCGCTTCGATTTTATTCTCGCGGTGTGATCTTTTTCTCATTCTCGTGGTTTGACTATCTTTTTCTGACGCTTTTATTACCAAAATTTTGCGGTATTTGTAATTAGCTATCAAAGCAGTACTAAGTTTAAAATATTCAAATATAGCAAAGTTGAATAATTATTATTAATTTATTGTTGAATATTAATGTTTCAAATAAAAACAAAAATAAAAAGTTGCGAATGTTACAAAACTGATCGTATAAAATCAAATGTACTAGTTTCAATATACACAAACATGAAACGGACGGCAAGTAACCTAATTATGCAATTAATGAAAAGCTATAGCATACCATATATCTAAATACGCTCATCTTTTGAGAGATGGTTCCTTAAGATTGAATTCTTCTTACTGTAAAATTACTTTGAAAAGGTGATCTTAATTAAAGTTGCTCTTGAGACTTTTGACAGTTTTGAACCTACTTACAAATTTAATGAATGAAAAAATCTCCTTGGAAAACAATCAAAGGCCTAATTATCATTAATAAATAGGAGGAGACTCCATTTATGGCTTGTTTTCAAAGTAATCAGAGACAGGAAAAATTATTTCTCGATAATATTCCTATATAAACGAATTATAATTCTAGTTAAAACTAAAGAGTATTCTCAATTTACAATCTCTAGCATCTTTAACAATCTTGATCATAAATCTTTAGATTTAGCACCTTTAAACCCCTTAGATTTATATCATTTATTACATGCTTCATATTTTCATTAACAATTAATATCACAAATATAAAAAAAGGGTTTTGAAGCGGATTTTCTATATAAAAAGATTTAATAAAATTCTGATTTTATCCGATAGGAAAACGATGTCAATATTAAAGACAAATATATCTTAATCTGAAAATCAAAAAGCGAAGTCGTACTTTAAATGAAAGCTAAAAAACACCACAATTGCGCGATTATATGATAATATGGGTGATTGGTGCGAAGATGTGGTTGGTTAGTGTGAAGATGTGGGTGATTGGGGTGAAGATGTGTATGAATGGGTTTACATTTATGTTCAACACTTAACAGGAAAAGATTTTAACTTTAACAAACAAACGCGATTGCATGCATTTTTAATCAACATTATGAGCCGATACAAATGGCAAACTATATACATTGGCGCATACAAAGTAAACAGTTTTTTTTATCTTTAATATTTATACTAACTATTCATTAAAACGTTAAAACCGTTTAAAAAAAACTATTGTCACAAAATCTTTTACGGAATGATTATCAAATATAGATTAAACGTGTTTGTTAATGTAATTGCTAAAACAAGTGTATTTACAGCTACAAAGATGATCTTATGAAGACGAAACTTTACGCAATTAAAGAAAATAAATAGATGAATGGCTTTGAAGAAGGATGTGCTGGAGAGATAAGCATACTTTGGATTGAAGATTCATAAGAAGCCATTCGTTGCTTTTTATTTTTAGATCTTTAACTGTTAAATTATAAATCCAAAGAAAGAAGTATTTAAAATTTTAATTCTCTTCATGCGAAAGCTATCTACGGATTCCACGAATCCACGGATCCACGGATCCATGGAGTCCACAGATTGAAAGACCTGAAATTAACAAAACCAACGATGATGCTTTTCGGACAAATAATTCAAAAAAATATTCTTAAGAATATTTTTCTTTTGTTACCTTCGTATTTTTTTTTTCCCTTTTTTTATCTCCACAAATATTTTTTTCTTTTGTTATCTCTAGTCATGCAGCATTATTGATATTGCTTCTTGAAACCCCATTTTCCAAGTATTGAGTTCAAAACTAGTTTTGAATGCCATTCTACTGCAAATATCTTGCCAGTTTTCATTCGTCAACGTTTCAAACAGATTTTCTGAAAAAATGTTCCTACTTCATGGATATTTCGTTGGATATTAAAGCGTTTAATATAATTAAAATTACTTTCATTTAGTATACGTCATTTTAACCAGCGGAGCATTTCTCCTCCTTTTTAAAAAAATACAAGAAAATCAGACGGGACCGACTTTTGATGCTGTATAGCAATACGTCTATTGAACTTAAATATTGCAGAAAATGCTTTTAGTTTTTGTAAAATATTATCATAAGAATTAATTCGTAAAAAGTTAGTATTTTCGAATAAACCAAACAAAATTAAGAAAGCATATTCTATAAATACATTTATAGTTATTATATATATTAAAGTCTCGGTGGCTTGTTATTAGAAACCTTAAAGGCTACGGGTTTATTGAGGGGGCATCTCAAATTAGAAACGGCTCCTGATTTCCTTCTTGCTAGTGGTGCCAAATAGAAAACGTATCGTAAATTTCATACAACAGCTATTGATTTGTTATGAGATAATCTATATAATATATGATAATTTATGGTGATCTAATTCAATATAACCGAAAACATTTATGAGTTGCATTTTAAAATCAGCGATTAGGCCGAGTGAATAAAAATGAGCAACTGCTTTTACTTAGTAAATGGTCAGCTTTACGTGAATAAAAACTTCAGAAGTTTTCTTCATACTTTTATTCGCGTAAAGGTAAGCAATTTACTCAGTAATTGCTCAATTTTACATGAACAAAAACTTAAGTAAAGTTGTTGAAGTAATTATTCACGTAAAGCTGACCAACTACTGAGTAAAAGTAATTGCTCATTTTCATTCACCCCGGCCATTGCCTTATCGGCAACTCTTATACACTGAGTAAAAATATAGGGGATTGAACTGTTTCTTCTTCAACGAATTTTGAGGTTCTATCAATTCCCCAGTATGAAGCAAGTATAATTGCAACCAAAAATGAGATAGGTATTCAATGACTCATGCATCATTTCAATTAGTTTAGTCCCCTTTATGATGCAGTTACTTTTCATCACAGGGACAAAGCTAATTGAAAAATTGCGAGTATATAATTTTTATATACCCACACAATTTTTTTAATCTATACGCACGGTTTTTTTATTTACTGGCAATTTTTTTTATCTTCTCTCAGAGTTTGTTATTTTTTATCTACCCAATAGTTTTTTATCAACTCGCAGTTTTTTATCTGCCCGCACAGTTTGTTTTTTTTTTTAATCTACCCGCAAAGTTTTTTTTATCTCCCTGCACAGTTTTTTTTTATCTACGCGCACAATTTTTTATCTACCGACAGTTTTTTTATTTACCCGCAAAGATGTAACTGTTTATTTTAATGAACTAAAATAGAATGGAAATTAGAAATTAATTATTTTGCAACTTAAAAAAAAAAATTTTAATTTATTTCAATTTCAGGATGTAAATTATTTAGCCTTTAGCGGTGAACATGGTGAAGACAATGAACAAAAAGCAGGTCTGCTTTTAAAACATTTAAAATTTACGTTGTCAAAAAAATTCTTTATCAGCTGCAATTAATTAAACTATTTCCAAACATGTAATGCCTCCTTAAATGCAGGATGAGATTAAAATTCCGGCAATACTTGTAAAAAATGATCTATTTTCAGATTTTTTCAGATTCGTTTTTGTTTGATTTATGAGAAAATTATGAGATTATTCAGACATTGAGAATATTTTTTATTTTGTTTAATTTTTCAATGCTAAATGTAAAGAAGCGAATTATAAATATTTTTAGAGTAGCGTTTCCTAAACATTTATCTTAATAAACAGATAAAAGTTTAGGAAAAAATTAGTACAGTTTTCACACAATGCAAACTCGTGTAAAATATCTTGGTGGCCATGAAACACCCTACCAACATTGATAAAATCACAGACTCCATTTTGTTGCGTTTAGCACAGTTGTTGATATTCCTATGCTTTCCCAATGCTGTGATCAAAGCAAAACCCTAATAAACCATTTCGCTGTCTGAAGTTCAAATAAATGTTTTAATAGAGTATGTTAAGCGATCTGAAAGCTAGTTTAGAGTTGTAAAAACTGCAAGCATTCTAGACACTGCTATCTTCAGAAAAACTAAGCTAACAGCTGTAATTGCAAGATTTTTATGTTTATGCAATATTTGAAAACTTCCTTCGTTCATTCTAAACCTTCGTTTAAAAGCCTCAAAAGAATGAAATGCAAAAAAAGTGTATTGAATAAGTAGACATGGCAACTAAATAAAAAAGAGGTTGTTCTAACATTCGAGAAATAAACAATTAATGAAGTCCGAGAAACTTTGAAAAAGTTACAGAAAAAATAGTCAACAGCTTGATTTTAGAAGAGCAAGGTGAAGCTCTGTGGGGTTTTATGAAAAAAGGAAAAAAATAATTTGTTTGAGAAGAGAACAGTATAAGTAACTTGTTCCAGAACAGGTAAAAGGTCTACTATTTTTTCATCAAGTTATAAAAAGAGAAATACACAAAGAAAACACTAGTTTTAAGTCATCCCAAAAAACACTGGTTTTAAAGTATTGATTTTAAAAAGATAACGATGAAGATGATGAACAATCAAAAAAGATTGTAGTGGAAGAATTCAGTTTTTGTAAAATGCAAAACTGAGTTTTTAACTTATTGCTTCTTTTCTTACAATATTTTTATTTGTTTAGTTTTTTTTATTTTTTTCAGTTTTTAAATAGGTTTTAAAATTTTTAAAGCACGCTATGGTTAAATTCGGAACGATGAATTTCGTTTTAAAACTTATAACTAATTTATTTTAAAATTATTTTTTTTGCGTAATTACATTAAGTAATGATAGTATTAATTAAAAACATCAACAAACGAGTCAAAATATTTCTCTTAATTAAAATGTCATCAAAACCGTTATAAAAACGAAAAAAAAATCTGCACAATTATCCACAAAATCCTTCTGCATCGTTACTTTCAATCGCTAAAGCATCCGAATCTTTCAAAACTCCTGTTTATATATAAACATGACCATATATATATATGACCATATATGGTCATAAAAAGATTCAAGAGCTCTCTATCTATCGAACGAGCAAAAAGATCTTGGAGAAAGAGTGGCTTTAAGGATAAGAAAGCAGCAATTAGTATTGGACAATCATTCACGCAATATCCCGCCTTATTGAACTGAGAACGAGCCAAAAGTTTCACAGTATTTCGTCAGGAAAGTTAAGAAATTTTAAAACTTCAAGTCTTATCGAGCCATTAAATATCCAAACCGATCAGATAAGCAATCACTGACGGCTAAAACTCGAGCTCAAAAACTTAATGACGAAGTGCTTACAAAATTTAATGGCTGCATAATTATGGATGACGAAGCGTACATCAAATATGACTTTAAACAGCTCCCAGGTCCAAAATTTTACACTTCAATTTTTCATGGACGTGTCAGCAACATGTTCAAGTATAAATCATTGGACAAACTTTTTCTCCCGTGGCAAGCAATATGCAGCCGTGGTTTTAGATCTCGAGCTTTCGTCACATCGTCAACTTTAAACTCGGATGTTTACATCAAGGAATGCTTGCCAGCTAGACTTTTGCATTTTATCGAAGTTACGATGTCCCCTGTTGGTTCTGGCCTGATTTTGCATCTTTTCATTATTCTAAGAAGACCAATTTGAAAGACATCAAATTCATACGAAAAAACTTAAATCCACCAAACCACCCACAATTCCGTACCATTGAGAAATTTTGGGGAATTACCGAATAATACTTGCGTAAGAGTGGTAAAACAATAAGTACTGCTAAACTTTTTATTAGAGAATGGGCATTAGAAGAGAAAAAAATTCCCAAAGACAATGTGCAGAAGTTGATGCCTAAATGTTCGCTTATTTATTCGAAATAATGATGAATATTAAAATAAAAATCATTTTTATAATCTTCAAGTTCCTTAGATTAAAATAAATATTGAAGTTTTTGCATTAGTTTAATCATTTTATTATTATTTTTTTTTTTTGAATTCTTCATCGTTCGGAATTTAACGATCGATTGCTTTATTTATTTTCTGTCTTTTATTTATTTATTTTTTTTTCAGCTTTTTGTATACATTTAAAATATGCAATTTGTTTAAATACTTTTAACAAGTTGTAATTTAAAAAGCAAAATTTTAAAAACATCATGGTCAAAATGGGGGTAAAATTGGCGCATTTTCAGAAAGCTTCGTTTTACAAACGATTGAAAAATATTACAAAAGTCATTTTAAATATTTTAGGAAGTTTTTTGTATTGTTAATTATTTAAACATTTTGAACTAAAAAGACAAGATATTTTGGATAAATACTGCAAATTCAAGAACTAATTCCTCAGAGGCTTTACCACTTTGAAGTATTTATGCTGGTATCCATACTTTATTAACCACTGCTTGTGGTTTTAGGCCTATGATCTTGCATTTGTCACGCAAAGATTGAAATATCATTATCAATTGATGTTAAAAAAGTATTGCTGCATTTTGCAGCGTTTGTTGAGTTTATTTGATTCGATTTCAGAGGAAACTTCAATGTTTAGACGGTTAATTGGTGAGTAGACATTTAACTGAGGTGGTTAATGATTTTGCAATAGTTTCCTCGTCTTCTATGGGTTTGCCTTTTCATTTATACCCAAATCTTATGAGAAGCCGTGAATCAAAATGTTCTATAAGATACTTTGTTCTGTGACTGGTAAAATTCCGGTTGATCTAAACTCAGAACTTGAATGTAATTTGCCACCTGGTTTGATTCAGCAATGCCATTAAAAACAAAGCGAATGAACAAAAGTTTCATTTAAACCTGTTTCTCTCGGTCCAAAATGGTTCGAGACTTCAGCAAGCAAAGTATTCAGCAAGAAAAGTATATTACTTTCGTTTTAAAGCACAAAACAACACACATCCAATAACTGAAACAGGTGGGTAAGATGAGGAAAAAAATGAACAACAGTTATGCTTTCTAAAATATTCTAAAACATCCAAAGAAACACAAGACTGGTGACCCTCTTTAACTAGTAACAGTGGTCTATCTTTAACCTGTTTAAAAGTTCATTAAACTACGTCAAATAGTTATTTACTTCCGTAATCTTCCAACCGCTGACATTTAGTGTATTTGTAGTTTTAAAAAGAGCATTTTTAACTTTCCACGAATTCTGAAAGTGTTTTCCACTGAGCACTATCATTTGGTCCGTAACTCTTTCGGATGCGTTATATGTTGCTTGTAACATTTAATTGTAACATTTTCACGTCCAGCAGTACATCAGTGCCTGTGTAAGCTTTTTGGGAGCTTGGGGCTTTTTTAAAGCAGACGGCCTAAAGGGCCCTCAGCTTTGAAATAGCCCAAGGCAACCAAAAGCATCATTTGTCAATATTTAAAAAATTTGAGGTAATAAAATAACCTTACTGAGCCCTCTAAGTTTGATGCCACATGTTGAATATTTATAGCTGAAAAAAACGCAAATACTTTAATCACAGCTATATTTATAAACCCCTAATTTTTTCGTAAACTGTTGTTTAACTCTTTTTTTTTTTTTTTTTCTTTTATTAACATACTTTAAAAGGTATTTAGATGTTTATTTTTTATATAAATTATTTAGGTATA
Source organism: Hydra viridissima (assembly GCF_058129835.1). NCBI lineage: Eukaryota > Metazoa > Cnidaria > Hydrozoa > Anthoathecata > Hydridae > Hydra > Hydra viridissima. Next base: position 4,761,602 of record NW_028324308.1, on the reverse strand, counting down.
TTTATTATTTTTACCTAATAACAGGTCTCGATAGGAATTGCTTTCTCAGTTTACAGCATTATCTAATGTTCCTCGATCCTTTAAAAAATATTTGCTTTTTCGTCACATCTTTCATAAGTTGTTAAAACATTTTATTTTTCAATCTGATTTCATAGTTCTGAAAATGATTTAAAACAACGGACCGACGCAAATCTATTGTTGGTGAAACACATGCAATATGAATATAACAAAAGGAAAAACTCATCGATATTCTGTTTATAAGTAGAGAAGATTTATGAAGATTTTTTTTCTCGTAGAAACGTTAAAGCTCAAAAATCGTGTGAAGTAACAACTTTTTCATAAAATTTACTTTACCAGATTTTCTTTTGCTATTTTTTTTTTGTAGAGTTTGAAGAATTTCAATAGAATCTTTAAATTATTCATGCTGAATAATTGTCAACAACAGAAAATTTGTGAGAAGTTGCGAAGTTTAATTTTTGAACTTATAGTAATAAGTGAAGTTTCACAAGAAGCGTGAGGCAGCTGAAGAAGTTTTAATGGTGTAAAGGACAGCTTTACCCGTAAATCTCTGTGGTACAAGAACTATGAACCCATGTTTGAGTAAAATTCTGACGCAAATACGCAGTAAAAAACAATAAAAAACGTTAAAATATTATCGGCGGTTGGTCTTTTTTTAATGATAATTTTCCTGGAACTTTTCATGCTTCAGAAATGATTAAGAGGTAAACCGTGTATATATTAATATATACACGGTTTACCTCTATATAAATCAAACTTCCACATTACATTATTACGTGAATATACTTTAGGAAAGAAGAAAAAAATCTGAAGTTATTGAGAATTGGGGCAGGGAAAATAACAAAATTCAGAATTAATGTGAAAATGTTTTTGTAATAAGATATTGTATTTGGAAAGATATTTATTTTTTTAAAGAGATTTTGAAGATGGAAAGTATAAATAATATATTTATTTATAAGTTACATACGTTAAGTATGTTGTTATTGTAACTAAAAAAAATTAAATTATACAATATATATATATATATATATAAACTATTTCTCTAAAGTCAAAGAATATTTTCTTATATCTAGATAAATTTGAATAAAGTGTAAACGACGTTATCTTGTAGCTCCTAATTATGGCAAATAACACAATCATTGAGTTTAAAACAGACGAATATACCTTCGGTACTCAATTATTTGCTGCGAACGAGTCTTACAGAACTGCAAGTTATGCTTGGAAAGTTACCTTCGCTGCCATATTGATAATTCTCTTGCTTTTAGGAATTGCTGGTAACTTACTTGTTATTTTAGCAGCTTGGAGCTCAATCCAGCTAAAAAGAAGAATCACAACAATATTCATTCTTAGTTTAGGTATCTTCTTTAAAAAAAGTTTTACTCATTTTTTAATGGTTTTAAATGACAATTAATAACTTGAACACTTTTGATTACAAATTTTGAAAATGAGAGATAGATTTGGTGTTAAATATCCATTTATGAAATATTAATCTGAAATTATGTAGATTAATTATGAATTAAATTATTCTCTCTTCAGCGATCTCAGATTTAACGATCGGGGTCACTCAAATACCTTTGAAGATTTATTTCGAAGCAAATTGTTACATCTGGTCTGCATCAATTTGTTATTTCTACTTTATAACCGATGTTGTAGGTTACGTGTCAAATATATTAAGTCTTTTTGCAATTGTGATTGACAGGTAATTATTAAAATCTCTTTCATAGAATACATTTAAAATATAGCACCCACTGTTCCTTAAAACAATAAATGGCAAATAAATTTATTCTAAATCCTGTATATACCGCATATACCTCAACCTTTAGTGGAGACCGGCGCCAGTTATCAAGTTTTTTCGTTACTAATTGTGAAATAACTATTCTATGTCATAATTATTTTTGTATTTGCTCAAAATGTAGAGCTTGGCTACCCAGTGGACATGCATCGTCCGCACGACGTTTTACAAACGTCTTACGGATGTCTTACGGACTTATCGACGTCGTGCGGACGATGCATGCCCACTGGGTATGTGCGCAATTCATAAGCATATCGAACAACGAACTATGAAAATTGTAAATAAAAAAAAAAGTTTTTAAAATGTGGCATTTAAAAAAATAAGATGAAATGATAAGAAAAAAATGTGACAATAAAACCGGTATGTTTTCAACAACTGAGGTGTGTAATCGTAAATATTTTACTTTGAAAAGAAAAAAGTTAAAATAAAAAAGTTAAAAGAAAAAAGGAAACAAAAATTTCTTCACTGAAATTTAAAAACACTCTTCACAATTTTTATGAAGACGAAAACACCCCCCCCCCCCTCGTTAGTGCTTTTTATATCTGTTAACAGTTTTTTGCCTCAAAAACTTAAAACATATAAATATCGATTAGTCATCTTTTTTGTTATTTTACCTAGAGTTTTCACAACTTTTTTTCTAAGGTTGCTCTGGAAGAAGCTAACTTGCAATACTTGTGATAAATTACCCGTGTGGGAGATAGCCCCGGTCTCTCCTACTTGGCGTAATGCAAAATACTATACCACATTATACTTGTTTACGTAGATTTATTCTTCTGCAAATGCCGTTTCGGTACAACAACCTCATCACTTCAAACAAAGCAAAAGTGTTCGTAGCGTTCGTTTGGCTATTTTCCTTTGGTTGGAGTATTCTTTCTGTGTTTAGCTGGAGAAGTTTACATACCGTAAGCGTATCAGTGGAAAAAAAGTCCTGTGTAAATAACAATTACGCATTCTATGCAGCATCATTTTTTGGGATATTTGTACCTGTGTTAATTATCATGACCTACTCTTATATTAGTTTTATACAACTCATTCATCGTCATTTAAAAGCTATTAAGTTAACCGAAGTTAAAAAAACTGTCAGGAAACTAAATCGAGAAATTAAGGCAACGAAAACAGTAGCGATAATTTATCTATCGTTTTTGATATCTTACCTTCCGTCGTGCGTTATTAACGGTATTATATTCGTCGATCCCAAATATTTTCCGAACTTAAAGTCAAAAAACAAACTTTTGATGCACGTTATATTTTATATTTTTGTTGAAGTTCTTCCGATCATCAGTACTGCAGCGGACCCGTTTATTTACAGTTTTTTGGATAAGAACTTTCGAAATGAGTTTAAAAGAATAATTTACAGAACGTCATTGAAAGTGGGAATTCCAATAAAGCATCCTAACTTAAAAAGGCGAATTGAGAGAAGAAATATCAAAACTTAACTTGCAAAAGTAAAATTGCACAAAAACAGAACTGGGGGATCACAGGTTAGAAAAAGGATATTTCGTTTCATATTTCTCAAATAAATCCAGGAAATGAACCTTTAAAAGTTGGCTCTTTTTATGCCTACTTTAAAAACTCTTATTAGACTGCTGTTTTATTAGAAATGATGTGTTGCAGCTATTTTTTAATTATAATTTCTAATTCAATTTAAGGATTTTATATTTAGGAAAACAATTTCAAAGAATGAATCTTTCTATGAAACATGAAAAGCGTTGTGTTGTTCTGGATCTGCCCTTTGATCTTCTTAAAATGCTGACCAAATAACTTACCAATATATAAACTTTATACCTTCTTAAAATTTTTATTTGCAGTATTTACTTTTTAAGTAAACAGAGAAGTTGAACGAAAATATTTTTTCCTGAAGCACTTTCATTTGCTCTGTTTGTTTCAATTAAAGAACTAACTTCTAAAAAATTTTAATGAAAATCTACAAAAATTGTAAAAAGTGTAAGTTCTATTTAAAAAAAAAGAATAAGGAAGTTTATTTGAAAAATTGGTTATACATAGATAAATTTTGTAATATATAATTTGCAATAACACAAGCAAGAAAAATATTGTGGAAAACCATAATAAATTTTCTTTATCAAAACATTATTAAAACAATATTGAGTATTAAAGAACTTGTATTTAAACATAAATCATAATTTTAAATTAAAAAATCAAAAATGAGTTTCTGAGCTGCGGATCATTCATATAATTATCATTATTTAGAACAATAAATAAAGCGAAATTTTAATAAAAGCCTCTAATAAATGTTTGTCGGAGACGTCCAGACTCCCACAAAAGATCTCGCGGATATTAATTAAAGACAGACCATTACATTATTCAAGATGTAGTTTTAGTAAAATCAATAGAAAAAAAATGCATAATTTTGGACATTTTTTGGATGACCTATTTTTTGTTAAAATTTGTGAATAAAATCCCTTTCAGTTTAGTTTTAGACCAAATGGCCTACGATTAATCATGTTGCAATATGGTGTAACTTAGGGTTTATCTCTACGATAAACATGGAATTTCACGTGGAGTATTCACTCAATTACGTTATTTTTTCGTTAACACTTATATTGTTACTTTAATCTCAAATGTTTTTTTAAAATAATTAAAAAAATTCAAATAAAAATGACAATAAAATATTAAAAAGGCAAATCTAGTTTTTATCTGCAGTATCAAATATGTATGTAAAAAATATCCTAATATAAATTGCAAAAGACAAGGCGTAAGGAACATTATAAATTCTTTTCAAGTTTTTTAGATAATAACCCTATCATTTATTATTAATATATATGTAACATAAATATTCGAATACAATTGAAAAATTTTGAAAGTTTGTTTAGGGCAGGTTTTTTTTTCGTTGTAGTGGATCTATGTCCACAACCTTTCTTCACTGAGTTCCAATTTTAACACTGATTTTAAATAAATGGGTACTTAAGTATAAATGTATATCTATTTAAGTTATATAATTTGCTTTTTAAAACATATTGCTTTTTAAAGCAAATGTATTTCTATATAGTAAACAAAAAATTCATGAATTGTATGTAGCAATTATATTTTATTGCTATTATTAAGATGTAATTGTGGTGTGTGTATGTATGTATATATGTATGTATGTATGTATGTATGTATGTATGTATGTATGTATGTATGTATGTATGTATGTATGTATGTATGTATGTATGTATGTATGTATGTATGTATGTGTGTGTATGTGTGTGTGTGTGTGTGTGTGTGTGTGTGTGTGTGTGTGTGTGTGTGTGTGTGTGTGTGTGTGTGTGTGTGTGTGTGTGTGTGTGTGTGTACTTGCATGTATGTATGTATGTATGTATGTATGTATGTATGTATGTATGTATGTATGTATGTATGTATGTATGTATGTATGTAATGAGAAGAACTATTGCCAAAGATCTGGAGTGGTAATACTTTGTTTAAGTAAAAAAAATAAAACAATAAAATTGAAAACTTATCTTTGAAAAGTATGAATTGCAGTCTTTTTCTATGTCAGGAAATGCTTTACATTTCATTGAAAGGTAGTATTTTTCTCTCCTCAAAAGCTTAGGCTGTTCACTTTCATGCATATATTTTAGGCATCCAAGTGTTTATTTCAATATCTTTTTTTTTTTAATTTAAACTTTGACAACTTTTTGATCAATAGAATTTTTAAATTATTGTTTTACTGCAATTTCTTTTGAAGATATTTGTTTATTTTTGATATTTTAAAATTATTATATATTTTAGATGTTTTAAATCAACGTGGGGAGTTGCAGATGTTTCTTTGTATGGCCATGACTGGAAAAGAATGTATTTTGAAAAAAGTTTGGAAGGTTTGTGATAACAAAAAGTTGAAAATAAATCAAATTTTAGCTAAAATATTTTATTGAAAACTCACCCACTCTTTTTTAATGGCACAAGTTCTTTTGTTAGATTGTATTGAGAACTTCATACCTGGAACTACAGATCCTGCCCAAGTGAGTTTGGTTTAGTAAATTGTTATATTTTATAAATAGAGTTAGAAATCTGTACTTGAATATATACATACATATAGGCAATATTATGTTCCTAAACACATAACTGCATTATTGATGGATTCACACAGTTAAGTTTACAGTCATTCATGCTGATGTCTTGGCATCGACAAGTCAAACGATGAAAAAGTTGCTATACTAATCAATATTGAATAGTGATTGACAAGTTTTGGAATATATATAATTACTATTAAATTGCATAGTAATCTAATTCTTTCAGATGTGAGCAACCACTTTTCTAAAGTATAAAAAATGTTGCATATATTTCAATCAATGAGAAATATTTCAGGTGAATATTATTTGCATTAGACAAGTGTTAATGATCACTTTTAAAATTGTAGAAAAGATTTAGTTATATGTTACTCAATATTTTTTTGAAAAATGTCTTGTTAAAAATATTGTTAAAAATCCACAATCATCTAAAGAAGATTTCTAGTTTGTTACTTTCTTAACTAAGTTAGAAATACTTCTGAATTTGGTATCATTTTATTGTTCGTGCTTCTCACATTCACTTCTTTTCTTCATTATTTGTTAGGGCCAAACTCTGTCATTTCAATGTCCTCACAATGAATTGTAATAGAGAAAAAAGCATAAGTTTTAAAAACAAAGAAAGGTCTTCTCTGCACCTTTATTGTTCTGATAAGGTCCCTAGAGAACAACTGTTGTTTGGATAACTAAAGTTTAAAGTTGCATATTAACAGAAATTACATTTTGTAATATTTGTGAGGTTTTTTTTGCTACTAACATACAACAAAGTTTGAACCAAAAAAAATCTTTATTGTTTTGATTAGGTTTACTCAGATTAGAAGATGAACAAAGATAAAAATATTTAGCCTCATCACTTAGAGGAAAACCTCAATGAATGGGACAGTTTTTGCAAAATGCTTTTTAAACGTAGATAAAATTGTTTAATATATATATTTAAATATGTTTGATAACCACAGACTCTTGCTCAATGATATAGTAAAACAAAAAAATTGGATTTGCATTTGGCTATTGGTAAAAAGAAAGTTTTATTGGAGCATGACATTTGTCCCATTCATTAAGTATGTCTCATTGAATGGGACAAACATAAAAGAATTAAAAATAAACGTATTTAATTCAATCATTTTTCAAATAAGTTTATTAATTGTAAATGTAGTTAAATATATAAATACATACATAAAGACCACACAAAAAATATTTTTAACTTTAAACATTTTAACTCTAATTGAATTTCAATCAAAGTAGAACTTTCTCATTTTAGAATATTATATTTAGTTATTTTTATTTAAGTAAAATATTGCAGTAAAAAAGTGTGTAAATAATACCCTTTACCTATGGGGATAAAAGCAAGGGACTGCAGCATCCCTCTGCCGAGCTGTAAGTAATACTTTATTAAATTCATTCAATAGGTAGTACTTTGTCCCATTCAATATGCGGATCACTTTATCCAAAAATGATTAGTCACACCAAAAACACCATTAATTAAGCTTGAATGTTTTACTCACTGTAGTGCTAGAGACTGCTATCTATTTAAGCATGGAATTTTATTTTCCATAACTTCAAAAATTGCTGCAAAATCAGAAAAAAAAAAAACATTTTTAAAAATTACTTTTTACATTCGAAAACACAATAACATCCATTGTCATTACGGTCATAGAGCAATAGGATGGATGAGTTGGTCAGTTGAGTTCTTGTTTCTATCACTCTTTGTTACAGGAATTTGAATATCCTTACATCGATGCTTCTATAAGAATCTGAGTTTGTCCCATTCAATAATCGTCCCATTCATTAAGGTTCTCCCCTACTGCTGCTTCTGATGTTTAAAAGGTTCTGCATTTATAGATCTTATCTTTTTCCTATGATTTACAAAATAAGATGGTCATAAAATATTTTAGTGCTTCCAATGGATTACTTTTTTTCTGCTAGAAAACTTTAGTATTCATCAATTTTAACCGAAATTTCGCTTTATTTATTGTCTCTACATATTGAACTGTTTAGGGAGAGTGATGCAGGAAACATTACATTTACTGATGATCATTTTGACTCAAGCGTATACAGCTATTCACGAAAGTTTAAACGATTGCAGAATTTTTATCAAGTATGTTTAGTTTTTGTTTAATAAAGAAAAACTGTAAAATGATATCGACTTAATTTTTTTTATTTATTAAAGAAAAAGTAATTAGCTTTAAAATGAATATGAACATGTTATAAAAATTTTAATATTTAGTTAGAAAAAAGCTATTACAAAAAATCTTATAGGAAAAATAAGAATTGCAACATTCGAACAAAAAATAAAAAAAAGCGAAATTAATATTTGAAGTGTCCTCCTTTGTTTTTATAGCAAAGATAAACTCGTTTATGTATTGATTCAACTAATTTCATGCACATCACGCGAGGTACCTTCAGCCAGTACTCATTCAAAAGTTGCTTTAAATGCTGAGTTGATTGAATTTCATGGTATGTCAGTTGATTGTCGATCCAAGACCAAATATTTTCGATTGGGTTGAGATCTGGTGATCTAGGGCACCAGGGCATGGCATTGAACTTTTTTTTCAAAAAATATTCTTTGATTGAGTGTGCTGTATGAGCTGAAGCCCCGTCTTGTTGAAAGATGAATTGCTTGCTTCTGCCATACAAGTGTCTGATTGATGGAACTAAACACGTTTCCAATGTGCTCTTGTAGGTGTATTGATTAATTCGGCCTTCATACAGCTGACAGAAGCCTATACCTTTGTGAGAAAAACATCCCCAGATGCCAACCGTACCTCCACCGCCTTGTCGACGATGTTGCAAAATCCTGTCTGAATATTTCTCAGTTGCAAATCTCTTGACATAGATTCTTCCCTTGCGGTTTACCAACTTGAAAGTTAGCTTCATCACTCCAAATAACTTTTGCCCACTGTTCTACAGACCAGTCCAGCCTTTCTTTGGACCACACTCGTCGTTTACGTTTATCCGTGATTGAAAGATTAGGTTTTCTAGCAGCTATGTACATTTCAATACCTTTGTCCGACAATGTTCATCTCACGAGCTCTCTGCTAACTTTTGGATTATTTTTTGACTCATTGAAGATTTGTGTTAGCTTTTTGTAGCTGAGTCTGGGGTTTTCTCTGCTCATTCTGAATATACGATTTTTGTCACGGTTGCTGAGTTTGGATGGTCTCCCAGTACGCGGCATATCGGAGACGTCCTTGGTAAGTTCCCAGGTTTTGATGGTTTTTCTAACGCAATATTCAGAAATGTTAAGTATTTTGCCTACTTGAACGTTTGTGTGATTTTTTGTCCGCGCCATACCAATAACTTGCCATTTGATGTCACTAGAAACTGATTTTCGACCCATTTGCACGCAATTGAAATTAATTTGAAATTCACAATATTTTAAGTTGATTTTTAATGAATTAAAAGCTGCCTGATGATGTTGTGATGAATTTTTTGATTGAAAAACTACTCAATTATTTGCTAATTAATTGATAATTTCGCTGCGAAAAAAAATTTCGCAGCGGATTTATCAATTAATTAGCAAATAATTGATCCTAAATAAAATCGTTTAAACTGTTGTGAACCCTCTTAATTTGTATCACCTACCTTTTAATGAAATTTCTGAGTAAATGGTAATGAGTCAAAACCTACTTTTTTTTATTCTATTAACAAATAACCTATATACCAAATTGGAAAAATAATTATTTTGATATCTATTTCCGTTAGATTTTTATTCAAGAAAAACCGAAGATTAGATTTGAAAATTCTGCAATCGTTTAAACTTTCGTGAATATGTATTTGAAAAAGTAAAGGACAAATTTGAAGGAAAAAGTAAATGACAGTTTTTGAAAGGAAATGTTTTAAGTATTTTACTTTATTTAATTTGCTTACTTCATTAAAAAATGTCTCAATAAAATTCCGTCTCCTGCATTATAATGATTATGTAAGTCGTCTATTTTTCACCTATATGTTTATAGAAAAAACATTAAAGAATATCTGATGTTTGCAATTTGAAATTTTGCTATACAAGTTTTTTTTGCGTTTTCAGATAAGTTTGATTTAAAGTTGAATTTTTGTAAAAGCCTGAACTGAATTTTACATTTCGTACTTTTTTAATGCTAACAACAAAAAATCTTTAAAAAAAGGTGTGGCAGCGCATTGCAGTGAATTTCTTTTGCAGTTAAACGTTCAATATTCAATGTTTATTTTTGTCTGATGACGACATTGTAATCAACTGGTTCTAAATTTATTGCTTTTATCCGATCAAAGTAAAAAATCATGAAAAATATTACCTTCGATTGAAAATTGAACGCTTGTACCAACTTATGCTGGTACCATCTTGAAATTTTAATACTTTTTAATAAATATTGCAGTAAAATTATTTTTAAAAATTTGTTTGTGTATTAAACTCTAAAACTCTTATTGTCGTAAAAAGTTAAATTTTACAAAAAAAATTAACTTCAAAATTTCAAAAAGCAAAACTCTAAAATTCTTACCGTCGTAAAAGTTAAATTTTTCAAAAAATTAACTTTAAAATTTCAAAAACAATTTTATGACGATCAAGATTCTCTTTTCAAAGTTTGCAACTTCCAGAAAAAATGTTGTGATCGAAAAACCGAGGAAATATCTATCGCTGGGAAGAGTGAACATGCAAATTGCTTACACTCAAGCATTAAGATGAGCCGGCTTAATTAATAATTAAAACGCAAATAAATATGATAGCCTTTGCTATTGGCAGTTTTCAATATTAAGGTATTGAAAACTGAAAACATCTGAAATTAACGAAACCAAAGAAGATACTATTCAAAAAAAAAAAATTCAAAAAATACGTTCTTAAAAATAGTTTTCCTTTCGTTATCTCTGTAATTTCTATCCTCTTTTTTATCTCCTTAATTTTTCTTTTTTTATTTGTTATCTCTAGTCATGCAGCATTATTGATATTGCTTCTTGAAATCCCATTTTCCAAGTGTTGAGTTCAAAACTAGTTTTAAATGTTATTTCACTGCAAGTATCTTGCCAGTTTTCAATGCCTCGATAATGAAATTTGTCAAAAACCAAGACCCATTAGCAAAAAAAAAAAAAAATCCATTATTAACAAAAAAAAAAAAGAAAGTTTAAATTTCTGCTAACGTAAAATCCCAAATCAAATGTGCACTAGAGCACTAAGAGGCTACTCTTAGTGTTAGCATTTCAAACAGATTTTTTTGAAACAACATTCCTACTTCATGGATATTTCGTTGGATAATAAAGTGTTAAATATAATTCAAATTACTTTCATTTAGAATACGTCATTTTAACCAGCGGAACATTTCTCCTCCTCTTATAAAGAATACAAGAAAATCAGACGGGACCGACTTTTTATGCTGTATAGCAATACGTCTATTGAACTTAAATATTGAAGAACTTAAGTATTTTAGGTTTTTTAAATTATTACCACAAATATTTTTTCGTAAGAAAATATTTTTTCTTCAATTCCCCATTATGAAGCTCGTATAGTTGCAATCAGAAACGATTTAGGTATTCAATGACTCATGCATCGTTTCAATTAGTTTTGTCCCCTTTATGATAAGTTTTTCAATTAGTTTTTGTCGCTGTGATGAAAAATTACTAAAGTAAGCTTTCATCACAGGAATAAAAACTAATTGAAAAATATAAATTTTTATCTACCTTAATAATTATTTTTTTATCTACCCGTAGAGTTTTTTTTATCAAATCGAACAGTTTTTATCTGCCCGCACAGTTTGTTTGTTTTGTTTTGTTTTTTTATCTATCCAATAGTTTTTTTCATCTACTCGCAAAGTTTTTTATCTGCCTGCAAGGTTTTTTTTTAATCTACACGCACAATTTTTTATCTGCCGACAGTTTTTTTATTTAACCGCACAGTTGTAACTGGTTATTTTAATGTACTGAAATAGAATGGAAAATAGAAATAAATAATTTTGCAATTTAAAAAAAAAATAATGAGATTAAAATTCCGGAATACTTGTAAAAAATGAACTATCTTCAGATTATAAAATCTGTATTCGTTTTTGTTTGATTTGTTAGAAAGTTAAAAATTATTCATTAAGAATATTTTTTGTTTAGTTTTTGTATGCTAATAAAATGAAGTCCATTATAAATATTTTTAGTGTAATGTTTCCTAAACGTTCATCGGAACTGTTGACCATCGCAAAAATTGAGTGCAATACTCACACAATTCTACGATGATAAATGGTGTTAGAATCGCACTTAATTTTTGCAATGGTCAATAATTGCGATATTGCACAGTTATTGATATTCCTATGCTTTCCAAGTGCTGTGTTCAAAGAAAAACCCTATTTAAACCTTTTTACAATCTAAAGTTCAAATAAATACTTTAGTAGAGTACTATTAAGTGCTCTGAAAGCTAAGAACATGTGTTCTGCAAAGATCTGGAAACTAAGTACTCTGAAAGATCTGGAATTAGTATAGAACTGTAAAAACTGCAAGCATTCTAAAGACTACTATCTTCAGAAAAACTAAGTTAACGGCTGTAAATGCAAGATTTTTATGCTTAAATGCAATATATGAAAGCTTCGTTCGTTCATTCTAAACCTTCGTTTAAAAGCCTCAAAAGAATGAAATGCAAAAAAAGTGTATTGAATAAGTAGACATGGCAACTAAATAAAAAAGAGGTTGTTCTAACATTCGAGAAATAAACAATTAATGAAGTCCGAGAAACTTTGAAAAAGTTACAGAAAAAATAGTCAACAGCTTGATTTTAGAAGAGCAAGGTGAAGCTCTGTGGGGTTTTATGAAAAAAGGAAAAAAATAATTTGTTTAAGAAGAGAACAGTATAAGTAACTTGTTTAAGAACAGGTAAAAGATCTACCGTTTTTTCATAAAGTTAGAAAAAGAGAAATACACATGATTAAAAGAAATCAGCAATTGTCAAAGCTTCGTTTCGAGTCCTTCCCGAAAAAACTGGTGACAAAGTATTGATTTTAAAAAGATAAAAATAAAGAAGAAAAACAATCAAAAAATATGGTGATGATAGAATTGCTTTGTTTGTAAAATTCAAAAATGAGTTATAAACTTATTTTTTCCTTTTTTACAATATTTGTATTGTTTTCAGCTTTTTGTATGTAAAAATGCAAATTAAAATATACAAATTTATTTATGTTACTTTAACAAAAGTTTCGTTTTGGGCCTGTAATTTGCAATTGTCACACAACGATTGAAATATTAACATCTATTGATGTTAAAAAAAATTGTGGTGTTTCGTAGCGTTTGTCGAGTTTATTTGATTCGACTCAAGAGGAAACTTCAATGTTCAGACGGTTAATCGACGAGTAGGAATTTGCCTGTAGTTACTAATGATATTTCAATAGTTTTCGTGTGCTCTTAGGGTTTGTCTTTTTAAAGGCTAAAAAGTTGTGTGAATTAGCAATTTTTTCGAAGAATTTACTTTACAAGACTTTTTTTGGCTATTTTTTCTTGCAGCGTTTGAAGAATTTCAATAAAAATTTTAAAGCTGTTCAATTGTTTACAACAGAAAATTTGTGAGAGGTCGCGAAGTTTATTTTCCGAACTCATAGTAATAATTGAAGTTCCACAAGAAGCGCGAAACAGCAGAAGTTTTAATGGTATAAAGGACAGCTTTACCCGTAAATCTCTGTGGTACAAGAACGCGAATGCGCTGCAAAAAACAATAAAAAATGTTATATTATTATCAGTATTTGGTTTTTTGCTGAAGATAATTTTCCTGGAACTTTTCATGCTCCAGAAATGATTAAGAGGTAAACGGTGCATATTTTCGCGTTTGTTTCGATGTAAATCAAACTTCCACATCAAATAACAATATGGATATAGTTTAGGAAAGAAGAAAAACATTAGAAGCTATATATATGAGGGCGGCGTTTTTAATTGTTAAAGAGTTAAAGTAGTATTTACTGTCCTCATTATATTCTATTATACAATATATTCCAATAAACGTTCTATTAGAGTGTAATGGTTAAAACTCTTCTATTCATGATGTTTATAAAATACAAATAATATTCTCTTAGTCTACTTGTAGTGTTTAATACTGTTTTTCTTAATTTCTCAACTTTAGCTCTTCTGTCTTTAAACAAATTTCTTTTCTACTTCCTTTTTAGAAACGACCAAAACTTCTGCTCACTTTTCTTTAATCAATTTTTCTTCTGACTGTTAAGTTTTTTACTTCTTCTGTTTCATAAACAATTTCTTATTTTTCTTCTTCGATTACTTTTAAAACTTCTAGTTTATCCAAAGATTCTTCAATTACAAAGAAACTCTTTCTCTCTTCATTAAGAAGTCATTCTTAACTCTACTTTTTGAGCTTTTATAGTTCTCTATTACAATTTGTTTAGTTGCTATATCTACTTATCATTTATTTACTTGACAGGTAAATAAGTGTCGGCGTGTACGTCTTTTCTTAATCGCAGTTTTTAACTTTTCTCTAATTATGTTTTACCTTATCGTTTATTTACTTGACGGGTTGAATTAGTCTTTGCGTGGACGTCTTTTCTTAATCGCTGTTATTAACTTTTCTCTCATTCCGCTTTATCATTTATTTACATGATGAGTTGATGATTCTTCATGTGTTTTTAATTCCATTCTATCTCCTCACTATTGAAAACAGAGGCAGACAAGGCAATCAGAGACAACAAAATCCAGCAATTTATGGCAACTTTATAATGTATTTGTAAAAAGATATTGTATTTATAAAGAGATTTTGAATATGGTTGATTTTAATATAATTGATAAATGTTTTTATTTATAGTACATGCACTAAGTATATTGATATTGTATTAAACATACAGTTTCTTACTTCTATATAAATATCATTTATTTCTCTAAAGTCAAAAGATAGTTTCCTATATCTAGATAAATTTGAATAAAGTGCAAACGACGTTATCTTGTAGCTCCTAGTTATGGCAAATAACACAATCGTCCAGTTTAAAACAGACGAATATACATTCGGTACTCAATTATTTGCTGCGAACGAGTCTTACAGATCTACAAGTTATGCTTGGAAAGTTACTTTCGCTGCCATATTGATAATTCTCTTGCTGTTAGGAATTGCTGGTAACTTACTTGTTATTTTAGCAGCTTGGAGCTCAATCCAGCTAAAAAGAAGAATCATAACAATATTCATTCTTAGTTCGGGTATTTCCTTAAAATTATTAAAAAAAAAAAAAAAGGTAACTTTTTCTTTTTTAAGGTTTTAAATGACAATTAACAACTTGAACACAAAATGTTGTTTACAAATTTTGAAAATCAGAGATAGATTTGGTATTAACTATCCGTTTATGAAATAATAATCTTAAGTTATGTAGATGATGTTTCTTCTCTTCAGCGATCTCACACTTAACGATTGGGGTCACTCAAATACCTTTGAAGATTTATTTCGAAGTAAATTGTTACATCTGGTCTGTATCAATATGTTATTTCTATTTTATGACCGATGCTATGGGTTATGTGGCGAATATATTAAGTCTTTTTGCAATTGTGATTGACAGGTAATTATTAAAATCTTTTTCATAAAATACTTTTAAAATATAGCACCTATTGTTCCTTAAAACAATAAATGGCAAATAAATTTATTCTAAATCCTGTAATACCACATCTACCTGAACCTGTAGTGGAGACCGGCACCAACTATCATATTTTATCATTAATAACTTTAGAATAACTATTCTATGTCATAATTATTTTTGCATTTGCTCAAAACGTAAAGTTTGGCTATGTGCGCAACTCGTAACTATACAGAACAAAGTATATACTACGAAATTTGTTAATTAAAATGTGACATCTTAAACCACAGTTGAGGTATGTTTTTGCAAATATTTTACTTTGAAAGGAATAATGTTGAAAACACAATGTGAAAACAAAAACAAACTGGTGAGACAAAAAAAACTCTCCACTAAAATTTAAAAACACTCCTCACATTTAATGAAGACGAAAATACCCCCTCGTTAGTGCTTTTTATATCTGTTAACAGTTTTTTGCCTCAAAAACTTAAAACGTGTAAATATAGCTGAGATGTCGTTTTTGTTACTTTTACTAAGAGATCGTATATTTTTTTTCTAAGGTTGCTCTGGAAGAAACTGACTTGCATTACTTGTGATAAATTACCCGTGTGAGAGTTAGCCCCGGTCTCCCCTACTTGGCGTAATGCAAAATACTATACCACATTATACTTGTTTACGTAGATTTATTCTTCTGCAAATGCCGTTTCGGTACAACAACCTCGTCACTTCAAACAAAGCAAAAGTGTTCGTAGCGTTCATTTGGCTATTTTCCTTTGGTTGGAGTATTCTTTCTGTGTTTAGCTGGAGAAGTTTACATACCGTAAGCGTATCAATAGCAAAAAAATCTTGTGTGAACAACAATAACGCTTTCTATGCAGCATTATTTTTTGGGATATTTGTACCTGTATTAATTATCATGACCTGTCCTTATGTTAGTTTTATACAACTCATTCATCGCCATTTAAAAGCTATCAAACCAACAGAAGTTAATATAGCTGTCAGTAGCTTTAATGGGAAATTTAAGGCAGTGAAAACAGTGGTGATAATCTATTTATCGTTTTTGATATCTTACCTTCCGTCGTGCGTTATTAATGTCATTGCATTCGTTTGTCCCAAATACTTTCCAAAATTAATGTCAAAAAACAAACTTTTGATGCACTTTATATTTTATATTTTTGTTGAAGTTCTTCCGATCATCAGTATTGCAGTGGACCCATTTATTTACAGTTTTTTGGATAAGAACTTTCGAAATGAGTTTAAAAGAATAATTTACAGAACGTCATCGAAAGAGGGAGCTCCAATAAAGCACCCTAACTTAAAGTTAAAGACGCGAATTGAGAGAAGAAATGTCAAAACTTAGCTTGCAAAATTAAAGTTGTACAAAAATAGTTCTGGGGTTATTAATAATAAATTTATCCTAAAATTTTTCTTGCTTCAGATTAAGAAAAGTTAACCGTTTATATTGTGAGGGCGAGGTTCTCTATGTGGTCTCTAAGAGGTCGGGATGAGGAATTGTGATGATGGTGGGGTTCGTTATGTGTCAGAAGCGAGAGTTGTGAGAAGAGAATGTGAGTAGTGCAGATAGTGTGATTTGAGTCAAGTAAAATTTAAAGATGAAGTATACAATTTTCTCATTTTCCTTCTTCACATAGCTCGTCGAAAAAAATCATCCCTTGAATTTTGATTTAACAATGACTGTTTAAGTATAAGTGTAGAAACACGTCAACTGTTTATTTCTATTTTTTTTATTTTTATCGTGTTGATTATCAAGATCTGGCTTTTCGATTTTTGAAATTGGCATGGTATGTCTTGTAATCATGTTGGCTTCGAGAATGTTTGAGTAGACATTGGTTTGCGTTTTCAATAAATATATTTTAAAACCTATTTTAAATATTACAACGCTGTGTATATACTTTCCATTATATATACTTTCAATTACATATGCATTCATAAATTTCTTAACAATACAATTAAAATATGTTACATGTAGTTAAATATATATCTTGTGAACGTAATGTGAAAAATGGAAAATAAATATATATCTTGAAAACATAATAAACAAATCATCTCAAAAACAAAATGGCGTAGGCCCTAGGTAGCAAGGCTAAAATCTTAGAAAATGCCTTTGAGAAAAGTTAAGTTCTAAGAAGGTGAAATGCGAAACTCAATGGACCAAGTTTAAACTTCACATGGGTAGCGTTCGTGAATTTCCCTATATGTTACCTGGAACAAAATAACAAAATGAATAAGTTATTTGTTATTAAACCTATTTTGTTTGAGTTCGATCATATCCTCGCGTTTAACCTATTATTGTTCTTACTGTTACATTTAGGTCTATTGGAATTTTAAAGATAATAGCCAAGGGAACATTCGCAAAAGGAGAACTGGAATGATCAAAAGAAGTTGCAAAAGTAGAGCAGTCATTATAAGGCTTCTACTTTCCTTATACGGCTCAGAAAAATGTAATGTACGAATGAATGGTATGATTTTGGATTCGATATGTGGTAATTGATCTAAAAAGCCTTTCTTTAGAGCCAGTGAGTGAAATTTTTTCACTGTTTCAAAAGCATAAAAAAGAAAAAGTATGCAGTTCTTCGTAGAGTCTTCATTTGGTAAGAAATACATTTGTATTATCGAGGATTCTGACATCGTGATTTTTATTGACCTTCAACTGAGTTGTGCTTTGGTTAAACTTGCACCAAAAAGGTTTAAGGAACTTAAACTAATTTGGCTTGAGATTTTTCTACGTTCAACTTTCTCTATGTTCTTCCATTCTCGTACAACATTCTTCATCAAGTTGATTGATTCAAAAGACCGTCGTTAAAAAATGTTTCAGTAATTTTTATTCGATCTTTGTCGTCGTGATCATGATTATCACTCTCTGATTGATTTTTAATCTCTAAGTCAGACTCTGCCACTTAAACCGTTGCAGCTTTCATTTAGATGATGGATTAAGATGTTGGCATTGGGGATACATAAATATGTCCTTGCTTTTTGTGACATAAGTGTGTTATTTGAATTGGAGTTTGATCAAGATAGTATTTTGTTCTGGCTGATATGGGAAGTCAATGCTTTCCAGATATAACTTGTTTTCTTTAAAGTTTATGATTCCGAAGTATAATGTGAGGAAGTCTTTGCCGAGTATTACATCACAGATGAGAATATCCTTATGACAAAGGTTTTAAACTGGTATGTATGCTTCTTAATTTCG
The DNA here is from genome assembly GCF_058129835.1 of Hydra viridissima. NCBI lineage: Eukaryota > Metazoa > Cnidaria > Hydrozoa > Anthoathecata > Hydridae > Hydra > Hydra viridissima. The sequence continues at coordinate 4,743,089 of NW_028324308.1, read as the reverse complement.
AGCTGTAGTATAAACATTCCTTTAATGAATAGTGTTTGACAGTTACCAGAAGTAACTCATGGTTAGTCACTTTTTTGTAAAGTTAGATTGTTTCCAGCATTTTTCAGCATTTTGTAAAGATTGAAGGTTATAGCAGTGAAAGCTGCTCCAGTGTCAATTAGTATTCTTATTCAAAGATTGCATACTTTTCCCCAAATGTTAAGATTTGTTGTTTGAGGCATAGTTTTCCGTTAAGACATTTGGTCTGTTATCTTGATCAAGCATTATATCATTATAACATATTATATTATTTTATTACATATATACATTATATTTTATTATATATATTATATTGTATCAAACATTCAAAACACTTAAAACTACTAATCTAAATGATTGTTTTTCTAATATCTCTTTATTTTCGTAAGCTTCATAGTTTACTTCCTCGAAGTGTTCTGGAGTGAAATGTTGATAGATAACGTAACCTTCTATCTCAACTTTAGAAGTATCATCAGGTAATTCGGGGCAGATATTGGTGGTGATTTCATCTGTGCCATTTTGGTTAAGTCTTGTAAGACTTTCGATGTTTTTGGAGTTGATAAAGAAGCTTCATCTTCGGAAATTTCTGGGCCTTCATGAGTGAACTTTTTTATACTTTAGGGTTTATCAATTGCTGAGTTTGGAAATTCCTTACTGTTTACCCCCTTATAATGTAATATGTTGTAACAAATATCGAACCTGATCTTGTAGAGATTTTGTTTACTGTTCCAGTTATAATTTTTGACCTTGATTTGAGATAACTGTTTTTGTAAGTTTGTTGCGAGTTATTTATATTAGTAGATCTCAAATTTTGGTTAATCAAATTAAGTCAATATTATTTATTGTTCGTGTTTCTGTTCTGGTTATCAAAGTATCGTGGTGCCAAGTTTGTATTGTTTCTTCATTGCTATTGTTGAGTAAGATTTTTCCCGTGCGAATTTTGTGGGTTGTTTTTTTGTGGAATCCTAAGATCTTGATATTCTTTCGTGTAGAGTCTTGCTAAATGTCTACTTTATTGTATATAAACCAGGTTGGCTGATTTACTGGGATTAGATTATGATCCTGATTTAGGTCGAAGTTGTTATTTACTTTTCTCCGTAGACTTATTTTTAACTTTCTAATTTCGTTTTTGAGTTTCGCAAATTTCCTAGTTGCATTTTCTGGGTTAGTTATATCGCACTATCGTAGCCGCGGGGTGGTATATCGCTATTGGCAAAAGATCTAGTGTAATGTTTAGTCAACTGGTTTTGCAATTTTTCATGGTTTTAATTGCGGTTTCAATTAAGATCATCATCAAAATTAACTGAATTATTCACTCGAGCAATTCTGGTTACTTGTTTCTATGGTTGGCTTAAAAGAAGTCTTCTCTTTAAACTAGAATTAACTCCTTGAATAAAAAGATCTCTTTTAGTTTCCTCCAAAACTTTTAATTCTCCGTCCACCCACCCCCTCTCGGCGGCCATGGGTGCAGATAGTGATTTTGAGTAAAATAGTGGTATAACGTTAGGATTATTGTTGTTGTGAGGTGAACCTGAACGACTTGCCATGATTTTGGTATTGAGAAGAAAACGATGTTCTAAATGTTTTCAAAATGTGTTTCCGTTTTTTTGAAAAATGTCCAGCTATTTTTTTCTACTCTTAAACAAAAAGTTTTTTCTGATTGTTTTTTTTCTTCGTCTTTTTTTCAAAAATAAATTATTTAAATATTCCAAATGATAATAATCAAAGAGTCTAAAGTGTAAACCGTTCAAACATCTCACTGATCTATGGAGAAATGAGTGAATAAAATTGAGCTCGGTAGGACCTCCAGTGTGAGAGCGAAGTTTTCTTAAATTGTATCAAGATGATGAGAATGTGAGTTAATGCGGTTCTTTATGTATGAGGAAGGGGGACTCTATGTGTGAGCTGGATTTTTCTAAGTGTGGCAATAGTGAGTTAAGAGAATGTGTGAAGGGTGAGGTTTCAAGTGTTTGTTTTAAGACGATGGGAATGTGAGGACGGTAAGGAGAGGCTGTGAGTGGATAAAGGTGATCTTGGTGGGACCTCCAGAATAAGTGCGATGATGATGATCTCTTTTTAACATCTTCCTCAAAAAAAAATTCTCCTATTGATTTTCTCATCGAATTCTTTTCATCGAATTCTCTTATTAAATCTCCGAAAATTCGTCTCATAAAATTCTCTCTAAAAGAAGAATCTCCTAAAAATCTCTTCTCTAGAATTCTCCCCATCATGAGAATCCCTCAAAATCTTCTCTAAAGAAAAACCATAAAAAACTTCCTAAAACTTCCTCCTTAGAAACTTCCTTCTTTTCAAAAATTTCTAAGACTTTCTCAATCGCATCTTTTCTCTCTGCAGATGTTTCTTGAATTCTATTACAGAATGTGAATCTTATCTTCAAGTGTGTTTAGTACTTTGGTTTCAACTTTTGAGTCATGGTTCTTTAAAACAGGTTTAACCGGTTTTCTTTTGATTAGTGTTTATCTCAAAATTTTCACGAACTTTACGAAACTAATATTAAAACTAATTTTAAACTTTAAACTAATATTATTTTATCAGTGAAGTTACATTTGTATTTCTGAACGTTTTTGCGAAAACATAATTAAACATTAATAATGTGACTGATTTATTTTTCATATAATTGCAAATGTAAGTTCACTTGGTGTTTTTCCTGTCTCACTATATTTTCTTCGATCGAATGTTTATGTTTGAATCGAGTAAAACTTAAAGATAAATTTTTTGTAGGTTTATATTTTTAAAGAGATTTCAAACATTGTTGAATTTAAGTATAACTAATATATGTATTTATTTATGACTTATATATGTTAAGTATGTTGATATTGAGTTAAGTTTTCTTAATTTTATATATTATGTGAGGGCGGGGTTTTCTTTTATCATTACTTTATCTTATTAGTGTATTAGTGGTATGAAGCTGTCGTAAGAAGGGTGTAAGATAAGGAGGTAGGAGCACAAGAACTTAGTGAAGGTATTGTGAAGGTTGGGATTGAGGTTGAGGGTCTGAGGATAGTTTGACTAGAAAAGAGCAAGGTCTGGGGAAGATTTGCTTGAGACTGAACGGAAAAAATAATTTGTTTGAAAACAGCACAGTATAAGTAACTTGATCAAAAAAAGGGGGTGAAAGGTCTTTTTTATAAAATTAGAAAAAGAGAAATCCTTATACCCATGATTAAAAAGAATACACTTATTGTAAAAACGTTGTTGGAGTCCTCCCAAAAAAATGGTCACAAAGTATTGATTTTAAAAAGATAAAAATGAAGATGATAAACAATCAAAAAAGATGGCAATGGTAGAACTCTTTTTTTGTAAAATGCAAAAATAAGGTTTTAACTTATTCTTTTTTTTTAAAAAAAAATTTGTTTTTTTTTGTTTTTTTTAGTTTTTGTGCATTTTGAGAAATATTATAAAAGTCATTTTAAATATTTTAGGAAGTTTTTTGTATTGTTAATTATTTAAACATTTTGAACTAAAAAGACAAGATATTTTGGATAAATACTGCAAATTCAAGAACTAATTCCTCAGAGGCTTTACCATTTTGAAGTATTTATGCTGGTATCCATACTTTATTAACCACTGCTTGTGGTTTTAGGCCTATGATCTTGCATTTGTCACGCAAAGATTGAAATATCATTATCAATTGATGTTAAAAAAGTATTGCTGCATTTTGCAGCGTTTGTTGAGTTTATTTGATTCGATTTCAGAGGAAACTTCAATGTTTAGACGGTTAATTGGTGAGTAGACATTTAACTGAGGTGGTTAATGATTTTGCAATAGTTTCCTCGTCTTCTATGGGTTTGCCTTTTCATTTATACCCAAATCTTATGAGAAGCCGTGAATCAAAATGTTCTATAAGATACTTTGTTCTGTGACTGGTAAAATTCCGGTTGATCTAAACTCAGAACTTGAATGTAATTTGCCACCTGGTTTGATTCAGCAATGCCATTAAAAACAAAGCGAATGAACAAAAGTTTCATTTAAACCTGTTTCTCTCGGTCCAAAAAGGTTTGAGCGTTCAGCAAGCAAAGTATATTACTTTCGTTTTAAGGCACAAAACAACACACATCCAATGACTGAAACAGGTGGTTAAGATGAGGAAGAAAATGAACAACAGTTATGCTTTCTAAAATATTCTAAAACATCCAAAGACTGGTGACCCTCTTTAACTAGTAACAGTGGTCTATCTTTAACCTGTTTAAAAGTTCATTAAACCACATCAAATAGTTATTTACTTCCGTAATCTTCCAACCGCTGACATTTAGTGTATTTGTAGTTTTTAAAAGAGCATTTTTAACTTTCCACGAATTCTGAAAGTTTTTTTCGGATGCATTACATGTCGCTTAAATTGTAACGTCTTCACGTCCAGCAGCACATCAGTGCCGGAGTAGCTTTTTGGGAGCTAGGGTCCTTTACTTTGAAATAGCCTAAGGCAACTAAAGTCTCATTTGTCAATATTTAAAAATTTGAGGTAATAAAATAACCTTAAAGGGCTCAGCCTTTAAGTTTGATGCCACATGTTGAATAGGCCACAGTTAGTAAAACATAGTATTTTACTAATCGCCAACATTTTTTCAAAATTGTGTTTAATTCTTTTTTTTTTTCTTTTATTTCTCTTAGTTGCATACTTTAAAAGGTACTTAGATATTTTTTTTATATTAAGTAATTATTTTTATATAAGTAGATATTAAGTAAAATATTTACATTTCTTACCTAAAAACAGACTTCGATAGAAGTTAGTTTCTCACTTTATAGGAATGATGTTTCAAAACAATCTGATTTCATAGATCTGAAGATGATTTAATATAACGGATCGACGTATATCTATTGTCGGTAATATAAGTGGTTTAAGTATAATTAGTATATGTATTTATTTATGGTACATGCGCTAAGTATATTGATATTGTATTTAACATACTTATAGTTTCTTACTTCTATATAAATATTTTTTATTTCTCTAAAGTCAAAAGATAGTTTCCTATATCTAGATAAATTTGAATAAAGTGTAAACGACGTTATCTTGTAGCTCCTAATTATGGCAAATAGCACAATCATTGAATTTAAAACAGACGAATATACCTACGGCACCATATTAGTTGCTGCGAACGAGTCTTACAGAACTGCAAGTTATGCTTGGAAAGTTACCTTCGCTGCCATATTGATAATTCTCTTGCTATTAGGAATTGCTGGTAACTTACTTGTTATTTTAGCAGCTTGGAGCTCAATCCAGCTAAAAAGAAGAATCACAACAATATTCATTCTTAGTTCGGGTATTTCCTTAAAATTATTTTAAAAAAAAAGTAAACCCTTTCTTTTTTAAAGTTTTAAATGACAATTAACATCTTGAACACTGTTGCTAACAAATTTTGAAAATGAGAGATTTGGTGTTAACTATCCGTTTATGAAATATTAATTTTAAATAATGTAGATGTTTCTCTCTTCAGCAATCTCAGATTTAACGATTGGAGTCACTCAAATACCTTTGAAGATTTATTTCGAAGTAAATTGTTACATCTGGTCTGCATCAATTTGTTATTTCTACTTTATGACCGATGTTCTAGGTTACGTGTCAAATATACTAAGTCTTTTTGCAATTGTGATTGACAGGTAATTGTTAAAATCTTTTTTATAGAATACACTTAAAATATAGCACCTGTTGCTCTTAAAACAAGAAAAAGCTTTTAAATTACCTATGCCTGAATAATCTTGGCAAATAAATTTATTCTAAATCCTTACGTACTTACTCGTTTATATCACCATCTATCTGAACCTGGAGGAGAGACCGGCGCCTAATATCGTGCTTTTTCATTACTAACTGTAGAATACCTATTAGATGTCGTAGTTATTTTTGTATTTGCAAAAACCGTAAAGCTTGGCTATATGCGCAATTCGCAACTATACAGAACAAAGTATATACTAGGAACTTTATTATTTAAAAAAAAAAGTAACCATTTGAAAATATGACATCTTAAACCGCAGCTGAGGTATGTTTTCGCAGCTATTTTACCTTGAAAAGAATAATGTTATAAGAAGAAAAGAAACAAAAGCAAACTAGTTTGAAAAAAACTCTTCACTGAAATTTAAAAGGACTCATCACTATTTTACGAAGACGAAAACACCCCCTCGTTAGTGCTTTTTATATCTGTTAACAGTTTTTGGCCTCAAAAACTTAAAACATGTAAATATAGCTGAGATGTCGTTTTTGTTACTTTTACTAAGAGATCGTGTATTTTTTTCTAAGGTTGCTCTGGAAGAAACTGACTTGCATTACTTGTGATAAATTACCCGTGTGGGAGATAGCCCCGGTCTCCCCTACTTGACGTAACTATACCACATTACACTTGTTTACGTAGATTTATTATTATTATAATCTACGTAAACAAGTATAATGTGGTACTATACCACATTATACTTGTTTACGTAGATTTATTCTTCTGCAAATGCCGTTTCGGTACAACAACCTCGTCACTTCAAACAAAGCAAAAGTGTTCGTAGCGTTCATTTGGCTATTTTCCTTTGGTTGGAGTATTCTTTCTGTGTTTAGCTGGAGAAGTTTACATACCGTAAGCGTATCAATAGCAAAAAAATCTTGTGTGAACAACAATAACGCTTTCTATGCAGCATTATTTTTTGGGATATACTTACCTGTGTTAATTATTATGACTTATCCTTATATTAATTTTATACAACTCATCCATCGTCATTTAAAAGCTATCAAACCAACAGAAGTTAATATAGTTGTCAGTAGCTTTGATGGGAAATTTAAGGCAGCAAAAACAGTGGCGATAATCTATTTATCGTTTTTGATATCTTACCTTCCGTCGTGCGTTATTAACGTTATTGCATTCGTCTATCCCAAATACTTTCCGAAATTAATGTCAAAAAACAAACTTTTGATGCACTTTATATTTTATATTTTCGTTGAAGTTCTTCCGATCATCAGTACTGCAGTGGACCCATTTATTTACAGTTTTTTGGATAAGAACTTTCGAAATGAATTTAAAAGAATCATTTACAGAACGCCATTGAAAGAGGGAGCTCCAATAAAGCACCCTAACTTAAAGTTAAAGACACGAATTGAGAGAAGAAATATCAAAACTTAACTTGCAAAATTAAAATTGTACAAAAACAAAACTAGGTTCATGGGTTAGAAAAAGATTATTTAACTTCATTTTTTTTAGATAAATCCAAGAAATGTATCTTCAAAAGAAGGGTAATGAAACATTTACAAACTCTTTTTCTGCCTACTTTAAAACTTTAATGTCTCATCTGACTGCTGTTCTATTAATAATAATAAGTTGAAAAGCATAGTAGGGCTCCCTGTAATCAAAGTGTTGTAAAGGAACTTCCCTTTGGTGTGCTTAATATGCTGACTAAGTTTTTACGAAATTAAAATGCTTTCTCAAAATATTTTTTTACAGCATTTCGTTTTTTAAGCATTCACAGCAGTAAAACAGAGAAGTTGAACGAATTTTTCTAAGTGTTGTAGTGGAGCTGCTTAAAATGAATTAACAGCCATTCACCTGAACCATTATTATAAAGTATTAAAGTGCTAGTATTTAATTTAAATTATTATTACAAATTAGAAATTTTAAATTTTGTATATGAGCTACAAATCATTCATGGAAAATGTCCTCGAGAATTCTATAGAATAAAAGTCACTTATAAAACTGTTTGTCAGTGGAGTCCGAACTCGTACGAAAACTCTCGTGGAGTTTAGTTAATGACCCAAAAATATTTCATCTTATCTTTACAAGTAATTCGGAAAATATCGAATTTATTTGAAATGTTATTCGGACTGGAATGTTGTAGATATATATTGAGCAGATTTATGCAGGTTAAAGACTTATGTTTGTAAAAACGTAAGTTTTTAATTTTTCTTCATTTGACCGCAAATTCTTATATCCATTGCAGATAAAAAAAAAAAAAAAAAAAACTTTGTTATATCTTCATTTTGTAATACAGTTTTAGAGAAATGAAAAGTAAAAAAACCACTATTACAGACCATTTTTGGATCACCTTTTATCTGTTACTGCTTATTAACTTAGTCCCTATAAGTTGAGTTTTAAACTAAACGACCAACGACCGTGACCTTGACCGTGTGTCGGTGTGGTGTAACTAAAGGTTTGTCTCTAAGATAAACACTGAATTGCACGTGGATTTATTCACTTAAATTTGTTATTTCTGCGCTGCCATTTTCAGAAAAATTTTTTTGTTCATTTATGTAGTTACTCTAATCTCTGTTTTTCTTTACAGAATAAAAAAAATCAAATAAAAATGGAAATAAAATGTTAAAAAGGTAAAAATATTTTTTAAATTATTTGTATTTATCTGCTTTATCAAATATGTATTTAACGCATATCCTAATAAAAGTTACAAAAGACATGGCGTAGGAAACATTATTAGTTCTTTTAAAGTTTTTAAGCCAATAAACTATCATTTATTATTTATATACGTATAATATAAGTATAGGAATACAATAAAGAAATATTGCAAGTTTATTTAGGCCAGGTTTTTTTCTTTTTTGTTGTGGTGGATCTATGTCCACACCCCCTCTTCACTGGCTTCTGATTTTAACACTGATTTTAGATAAACGGGTACTTGAGTATAAAACTGTATCCATTTAAGTTATATAATTTGCTTTTTAAAACATTATTTCAAATTTTTTTCTAAACAGTAAACGAACAATTCATGAATTGTATGTATGTATGTATGTATGTATGTATGTATGTATGTATGTATGTATGTATGTATGTATGTATGTATGTATGTATGTATGTATGTATGTATGTATGTATGTATGTATGTATGTATGTATGTATGTATGTATGTATGCATGTATTTTCATGTATAAATATTTAGATACATATATGTGTTATTTAACTAATATTGTTATATAGTGTCATCAAATGAGAAGAACTATTGCTGAAGATCCGGAGTGGTAATACTTTGTTTCAGTAATAAAAAAAACTGCAATCAACCCATGTTGATCTCCTGATCCAAAATCTGTGTAGTTCAACCTTTTATTTATCCTATTTGCTTTTTTTTTTTTTTTTTTCTTAAAAAAAAAAAAGCAAAATAGGATAAATATTGCTTCAATGTTACTTTATGCAGTTTTTCTTTCAATGTCTGTTGTTTTTTTAATTTAAACTTTCACAACTTCTTAATCAATAGAATTCTTAAGTTATTGTTTTACTACAATGTATAAAATTTCTTTTTAACATAATTGCTTATTTTTAAAAATTCTTTTTAAAAGGAATTTAGCCACAGTCCCAGATTTAACAAAATTATGTCTCTCAAGTATTGTGCAAAATTTTGCAAGTAAAAAAATTTTTTTCCCCATAGTTTTCTGTTTTCTATATATACTATAAATATTTATCTCTTTCTTTGCTTTTTGCTTTTTAAATACAAATTTTTATTCATTAAAATATTTTAGAAAACCCTGTTTTGAATGATCTGTTGCCACAGCATCGGTCAAAGGTTTTAAATGAGTTGGATGTCAAATTACCACTCAGGTACATTCAGTGTGAGTTGTATTTAAGGTCTCTAAACCTAGTCATAGTTATATTTTGTAAAACATTTTCATTTTAGCATAACTGCAAATTTAATAGAAGATCAAAGTTATTGGAAAAGATGTTTTAAATCAACGTGGGGAGTTGCAGATATTTCTTTGTATGGCCATGACTGGAAAAGAATTTATTTTGAAAAAAGTTTGGAAGGTTTGTGATAACAAAAAGTTGAAAATAAATCAAGTTTGATCTAAAATGTTTTATTGAAAACTCACCCACTCTTTTTTAATGGCACAAGTTCTTTTGTTAGATTGTATTGAGAACTTCATACCTGGAACTACAGATCCTGCCCAAGTGAGTTTGGTTTGATAAATTGTCATATTTTATAAATAGAGTTAGAAATCTGTACTTGGATATAGGCGATATGTATGTTCCTAAACACATACCTGCATTAGTAGATGGATTCACACACACAAACATGCAAGTACATGTATCTGATAATAATACCCAATAGTATCTTTTTTCTTTTCTGATTTTTTTTATTTTATTTTATGACTGTTTAATTTTCAAAATTGATTTTTTAATTATTTTTTAAAACTATTTGCTAGCTGAATGAACTTTTAAAGTTGTCAGGAAAATACATAAACCGATTAGAAATCAAACAGCTCCTTCCTCCTATAAAAGCATCTCAGCTCAGTTTAGATGACAGTTTTTCAGATAGGTATGTCACTTTTTTCTTATTTCTTAAACTCTCAATGTTTCATCTCTTAAACTTTTGTTTATATATATCAGAACTTTGTAATCTATTTCAAAGCTGAACCTACATTACATTAAGTTTCTCCAAAGTAATAGCAAAACCTTGTTTAACAAATTCTATTGTATGACTATCTGTAAGACATTTGCATGTCATAAAATACACACAAAACATATGGCTGATATAAAAGAAGTTCAGTTTAAACAATATGTTGTAACTTTCATTGCAAAAAGAAGCAATTGGAAAACAGTTTAACAAAATTTTAACTTACTTGAGAATATGTTTTGATGATCGTTTTTGAGAATATGTAAATTTATGGCACAGTTACATTTTTCCAGCTTTAAGTCAAATTGAATAATATTTGCTCTAGATTATATTGCTAGCTATATCTAAAAAGGTGGCAGCTCACAATATTGGGATTGTGCGCTGCCACCTTTAAATTAACAGGAAAAGTATGGCATTTATTTAAAAATCTTAGAGTAAGGTGCCCTTTTCTACAGATTTAATTGTTCAACCAAGCTTATTTTGCTTCATTCTTTCCAACACAAATCAGGCCAATATGCAGACAAGTGTTAATGTTCACTTTTAAAATTGTAGAAAAGAATCAGTAATTTATTGATCAATAGTTTTTTGTTAAAAGTATTGTTGAAAACTCCACAATAATCAAAAGAAGGACCAGAATGTTTTGAAACTGAACTAAAATATTTAGTTATAAAACTCTTAGAACCACTGAACTAATTTTTAACTGTTATAATATAGTTTAGTGGTATCTACCGATTGGTGTATTTTACTAAAAGACTTGAGTGATATTCAGTTTAAGCAATCAAGATACTAAAAAATCTTTCATTCTTAATCAAATCAATTGTCTCATATTGAATTTTTTAGTGAGAGTGATGCAGGAGACATTACATTTACTGGTGATCATTTAGACTTAAACATTTTGGTGAAATCTCTTCCATTTTTGCATGAACTTTACATTACTTATGGGTAACTTTTTTTTTTGTTAAAAATTGGCTATACAATGTTATTTGTAATTTTCATCTGTAAATTTTTTTTTTCATGTTTTATTGCTTTCCACATATATTTGAGAAAGTAAAGGTATGAAAAACTTTGAAAGGAAATATATTTTGTTTTAAATATTCTACTTTATTAGCTTCTACATAAAAGAAAAGGTCTCAATAAAATATCAATTCCTTTTAAAATTCTGTTTTCCAATCTATAGCTTGTGAGTAAAAGATTTAATGTGGTTCAAAATAATTGTTCTATTACATGAATGAATGAAAATGATTATTTAAGTTGTCTGTTTTTCAATCATATGTTCATGTTTCATCATATATTTCATCCATATGTTTATGTTTCATCATATATTTCATCCATATGTTCATGTTTCATCATATATTTCATCCATATGTTCATGTTTCATCATATATTTCATCCATATGTTTATGTTTCATCATATATTTCATCCATATGTTCATGTTTCATCATATATTTCATCCATATGTTTATGTTTCATCATATATTTCATCCATATGTTCATGTTTCATCATATATTTCATCCATATGTTCATGTTTCATCATATATTTCATCCATATGTTCATGTTTCATCATATATTTCATCCATATGTTCATGTTTCATCATATATTTCATCCATATGTTCATGGAAAAAAATATTAAAGTATATCTAATGCTTTGAAATGTCTTGTATACAAGTTTTGGCATTTTCAGTTAAATTTAACTTAAAATTGAATTTTTGTAAAAACTTGAACTGAATTTTATATTTGGTACCTTATTCATGGAAATTTTAGTGCTTAATTTTAATGCTTATTTGATAAGAAGCATTAAAATTAAGCAATAAATTTCTTTTAAATAAATAAGATACCTACAAGTCAAAATGCCAAGGATGTAGTTAAATTTTTTAAATAGTAAATTTATTTCAACTTTTAAAAAAAATATTTTCTGAAACTTTGATAAGTTGGTTATCCAACTTCTTGTGGGGTATTTGACCAAGCTCTGAATCAAGTAGGTGTGGTAGGTTAGTAAATGTGATTGAACACTTAAAATGAACATTTTAAATTTAGTCTACCAAAAGAAATTTTTTAATGTAATATAAGCTGTAACATGATATATTGTGATGCATTCATATTTGTAAACTATACAGTGTGCAAAATTGTGGGATGAACTTCGAGTGGAACTTATTTGAGTTTACTACTAAAGATTGTTCACTTTTAGCTAAGGTAAATTTCTTAGGCAATCTCTTTTATAAGACTTTTGCTAATATCTACGCAATTTAATTGTTACAACAACCTAACCTATGTTTCTGTCATTATTTAAAAATATAAATCTCAACTTAAAAAGTTTAAAATTTAGGCTTTAAGCTCATTTCCTCAGTTGAAATTGTTTCAATTATGTAAAAGCAAAGTGGATGATGACAAGGCAAGAGTGATAATCAAAAGCATACTCGATCATCCTACATTAAATACGCTTGGTAAAAGTTGTTATGCCTTGATTTATTTGTAGTTTTAAGTGAAGGCTGAGTTAATGTTTTGATGATTTCATTTTTAAAATTTAACAAAGGTTTTTTAATCAAATGTTTAAAAAACTTTAATGAGTTACAAATTTGTAGTTTCTTTTGTTTGGCTTTTCGGCTTCAAAGTTAAATTTTTCAGTTCTAAAATTTTAAATATCTAAATTTAAAATTCAATTCATAAAGCAAGTTTAAGTTTTGAAAAAATTTAAACTTACTTTAAAAAGTTTGAATAAAATCAATAAAAGTATAAAGTAAATTACCATAAGCACAAAGAAAATTAAGTTTAGAAAGTTGCTCAAAAAGTATCTCATGCTTACTCTATCTATCAAATGTAGAGGCTCCCATTCATTTTTAGCTCCTAAAATTTTAGAACAAAGTTTTAATAAAGTAAATATACAATGGGCAAAAAAATTCATGGGCTAAGAGCTATTAAGCTTTCTAAAAAAAAAAAATATTGGAAAGATTTTTTTCTTTTTGTTGTTATTGTTGTTGAAAAATATTGTTAAAATCATAAAGATGAATATATTATTTTAAAAATTGCTTTTGAAATTTTTTATCTTTATGGTCACATTATATTAGGAACTTTGTTTTAATTCAAATTTCAAATATTTTCATAAAAAAAAATAATGAACCAAATCACTAGTTTTTAAGTGTTTATATAAAAAAGTATTTTGTTACAATTTGTTGGACCTCCTTTTGCTTTAACTATAGCTGCCAAATGTCTTGGCATGGATACTATCAAGTATTTGGTCTCTTGGGTCAGTTTGATCCCCAGCTCTCAAGATTACATCTTTCAGATCTTGACAATGACCTATCTCCTGTCCTAAAGTCCATAATTACCCATAAATGCTAATTGGGAGGTAATTTGGTGACTGTGCTGGCCATTTCATCATACAGCATTTTGATGAATCATTTTTGTGTTTCGTTTGCTTGAGACAATTGTTTTACTGGAAGATAAAATTGTTTCCTAATATTAGTTTTCTGACAGAAGATTTCAGATTTTTTTAAATGTTTGTGTGTATTGCAGCGTTCATAATGTTATTAATAAAAGTTATTTTTCCAACTCCTTGCTATGAGATTAGCACCCCAAACCATATTGTTTTAAGTTTTAAATTTGAACTGTTAAATTTAGTGTTTCCAACATTAAATTTAACAGTTCTTCTCATACAGCTTTTATAATCCTGTTTACTTTTTTTGCCAATTTTTTTGAGCTTCATCAGATGATTTAGGTTATACTTTGACTGATTGCTCTGTAACACTTTCTTCCAGCAGCCTAATGACATATTGGCAAGCCTTTTATCAAACATTCTTTTCATATAGTAGTGTGCAAAAGTTTGTAAACAGATAAATTTTTCAATTTTTTTCATCATAACTTTGTGACTTTTTACTGAAAATGAATGAAGTTTTCAACAATTGTTCCTATTATGCAATTAAATAGTATTATACAAAAAAATGATAACTTATTACGGAAAAGAGAAATTCAAATTTTATTGAAAACATAATTGTACAAGTTTATAAACAAATGAAAAAACTCAAAAAGAGATATTTCAAATTCCTCCATAATTTTTAATCACACCACATTAGTATTTTGTTGGATAGCCTCTAGATTTTAATGTTGCTTAACAACAACAACATATAGAGTCAACTAAGTTGATAAGAACGTCTATGGGGACATTTGCCCAACAATCCGAAAGCACCTGGAATAAATGATTTTTATTGATTGGTTTTTTGCCTTTCAATTGACGATTGAAATGTTCCCAAGATGTTCTATTGGATTTAAATCTTTGTCTTGAGAAGCCCAAATCGAATTAGGAGTTTTTTTCAAAATAAAAGAATTTTTGATAGAATTTGCACAGTGCTTTAGATTGTTGCCTTGCTGGAAAATCAAACCATGAGGCATTTTGTCCATTCCATGTGGCAGCATAGCATACTTGACTTTGTCTAAATATACATTCTGATCCATTATGTCTTCAATTTGATGAAGCGGACAAATAGAATCATGACTGAAAGATCCCCAAACCATTAGATTGCTATCACCATGCTTATTTGTTGGCTTTGATACTTAGGTGCAAACCTTTCATCTTTCGGATGTCTAATGTAATTGATACCATTGCTACCAAACATATAAAATTTTGATTCAGCAGTGAATAAGACTTTTGACCATTCTGTTAAAATCCAATCCTAACAATCTTTTACAAATTTCGTTTGGACTAAGCGATTATTTTATAATATTTATGGTTTCTCGGCAGGACAAGTACCAAACAAATTAAGCAGACACAGAAACGTTTTGTAGTATCTACGCTGCACTTAACATCGTAACTATTGCTCAAAATGTTATTTGATTTGACAGCACTTCTGCGGGAATCTTGTTTTGATTTTCTAACTAAAGTTCTATCTTGATGTTCTGTAGTTATTTTTGGCCTGCCTGGATTATGCTTGTTTTCAAGTGTCTTTTGGTCTCTATATCTCTTTACTGATACACTAATTGTTGATTTAGCATCATCATAAAGCTCAAAAATTTCTATAAAAGGAATCCTTCTCTACAGCAAGTTTTATTAAAATTTTTTTTTCTCTTAAAGATTCCTTTGGTTTTCACATTTTTTTAAAATTCAATTTAAGTTAAATATTATCCAGCAAATTAATCTTAATATAAATACATTTTTCTTAATCAAGTTTTGATTTTCTTAATAGGGCATGGAATTGTTTATAAACTTTTGCTCAGTTATATTTTCAATGAAATTTGAATTACTCTCTTCCGGTACAAGTTATCATTTTTTTGAGCAAATTATACTATGTAATCAAATCATAGGAGCAATTGTTGAAAATTTCATTCATTTTCAGTGAAAAGTCAAAAATTTTGACGAAAAAACTTGAAAAATTTAGCTGTTTATAAACTTTTGCACGTTACTGTATGTTTTTTAGTTAAAGAAAAGTTTCTTGCAGGCTAGTCAGCCTTGAAATTCACACACACTTATACATATTTAACATCCATAGTATTCGAATTTGATCCAAATTGAGCATCTGTCATTCATTGTTTATGATAACGTAAAGAATTCATCAAAAATTTAAATCAAAGTTCACTGCACATATATTTTTGTATTGTTGAAATTAAGATTTTGCTTATGTTATTCCCAACTTTGGTCACCACTTTCAATAAATTAGATTACTATACAAATTTTATTAAATGCTGTTTATTTCCAGATTTATCTTACAACAAGCTCGGTGACAGAAGTGCAAGAGCAATAGGGAAATTGTTAAATAACCATTCTTATCTTGTAAAACTTGACCTGAAGGATAACCATATATCAGGACCAGGTGCAAAAGCTATAGCACATTCTATTGAAAAGAACTCAACTCTAAAAGTTCTTAATTTGCAATTGAATTGGTAAGTTTTTTTTGTTTGTTTGTTTGCTAAGTTTTTTTTTGAACTAAAATTATACATTATATGTTAGAATACTTAAAGTTAGAATTTCTATCTTAGTTTGCAAGATAATGGTTGTCAATCAATCTGCAAAGCGCTTTTACACAACCAAACTCTTACACATTTGCACATTGGTAGCAATAGCATTGGTGAAGAATCTGTTCCTCTGCTCAGTCAAGTATGCTCGAAAATTGTTTCAGTTAATAAATTACAAAGCAAATAAATTTCTAAACAAATAAATTATAAAACAAAACAATTTTCTATTGAGCAACCATTGCAGTTAAATGTTTGTTTTTTTTAAAAAAAATCTATTTTGTTTTAATTGTTACATATTTTATAATATCAGGTCAATTATATGTATGTATGTATGTATGTATGTATGTATGTATGTATGTATGTATGTATGTATGTATGTATGTATGTATGTATGTATGTATGTATGTATGTATGTATGTATGTAAAAAAAATGTGGTGGTATATTGTAGAGAATCTACAATATACCACCACATTTTTTTTACATACATACATACATACATACATACATACATACATACATACATACATACATACATACATACATACATACATACATACATACATACATACATACATACATACAGAAAAATAGTTGTTAGTGAAAAACTGGAGAAACCTTTTTTTTTTTTTTTATCAGTGGGAAGAGTGAACAAGCAAATTGCTTACACTGATGCATTAAGATGAGCTGGCTTAATGATTAAAGCGCAAATAAATTACTTTTAATTATTACCACTATTTAATTACTCTTAAAAACAAGTTATCTTAGATTTTACCTTTTTCCAGTTTTAAGGATCATTTCGTTTCTATCCTTCCATATGTAATGATAAATTTTTGTTTTTTTTAAAAAAATCATAAAGAAATGAGTTACATTTTGTTTTTTTCTTATTAAATTTTTGATCTAATGTTAATGTTTACTTTTAAAAATAACAGATCATAATAAATAAAAATCTTTATTGCTTAATTGCACTAAAAGTTGAATTTTAAGATTTTACAAAGAGCGTGGCTATTTAAAAAAACACCTTTTAATTTTTTTTGCTCGTTTTTTTGAAGCGGAAAATTAATGGCAGAGTATACTGACTTAGCTTACCACTAAAAGTAGTCTTTTCTAATCATTGATTGGCCCAAATTGTATTCTTTTGGAAATGGAAAATGCAAAAAAAATCACAAAACCACTTCTAGATGTACTTTTGTGCATATGGAAGTGGTTTTCTAAAAAAATTTGTTCAGAAAGAGTTTTTCAAATACTCCTTTAGTGTTATTGATAAAATTAGTTCGGTTTATTGCAGCTTGAATCTGCTCAGCAAACTAGTTCAATGAGGTTATTGTCAAGTTCTTGTTAATATTCTGTTGAGTTTAACAGTTCAACAGTGTCGTTAAAGAGTTGTAAAAATCCCAGTTTTTGAAATATTTGTACATTTTTACAATTTCAAAATGTGATTTTGCATCTTTACTCAAAATTTGAGTTCTTTTTTTTTTTTTTTTTTTTTTTTATAAGTGGTATTTCTTAACTTGTTGTCACTTTAACGATTGTTGCTGCAGAAAGGTTAAAAAAAGTTGATGTGTCTTATCTTAATGTTTTGTGACAAAATGAGAAGTTTGCAAAATAACAATTGTGAATAAAAAAATATTTAAGTTGAAAATTTTACAATGGAAGCCAAATGGACTGAAGTTTTTGATTTTTTGAAATGATTTTGAATTGAAGTTTGATTCACGCAGGTTTGCCTGTAAGTGAAGTGGTTTGTATTTCTGAAGCGTCTAAAACTACATTTTACAAAGTGAAAAAGCGTGACAGTGCTGAGAAAGCCTAAATGCCCTCTCCAGTGAACTAAAGAGTTATAAAAAGTTCACTGAAGAGCTTAAAAAGTATGTTGAAAATAATCCTATTATGTCCATCAGAAAGACAGCAAAACTGTTCAATGTTGATGAGAGGGTAGTCAGAAGAACTCTAGAAACACTTAGAAAAGTCAGTGTGGCCCGACTTACATGCCAACTTTTTACAGAATGGCTAAAAACTTTAAGGTTGGAGTGATCAAAGTAGCTTCTGAATCAGCTGATAAACCATGCTTCATCAACAGTCAAAATGTTCTCAAAGGAAAAACTTTTTAATGTTGACTGTGTGATCAATAGGCGAAATGACAAATTCATAGTGCTAAAGGGTTACAGAGCATCACCTGTGTCACACCAAGCACCCTCAGTCTGTCATGATGCTAGGAATCACCGCTTCTAATGGAGAAAAATGTCCACCATTCTACATCAAAGAGAAAGAAAAAGTTACCTCTGTGTATATCATCTTACTAAAACGTCATGTGCTGTAGCTGAAACGTCATGTGCTATGGCTGAGAAAGATATTCCCAGAAAACGATTATATCTTTCAACAGGACAATGCACCCTGTTATGGGTTCGGAGAAACCCAATAATATCTTCAGGACAACATGGCTAATTTCTAGACTAAACACTTTTGGCCACTAACCTGAGTCCCCTTGACTACAGTGTGTGGAGCGTAGTTGAGAAGAAGGCTTATAAAAAGATCGACTCAAGTGTCAAGTCACCTAAGTTATCTATTACCCGTACTTGGAATTCAATGTCAAGGGACTATATAATCAGCACCTGCCGGTTCTTCCGTCCTAGACTTGAGGCAGTGATCAAAAAAAAGGAGACTTAATTGAATGTTAAGGTGGAAAGAGCATTTATCTTCAATTTTTCTTTTATTGATATAATTTTTAATACTTAATTTTTAATACTTTTTCATGAATATAATTTTTAATACTTTAAAAATTCATTTTGAAAAATGTTCTAAAAAGTTCGCGAATCGCTCCCGTACTCTGTAGTATTTAATGACACGCTTGACAAAATTATAGTTTTAGTAAACGTTTTAAGGCGTGTGCGCGCGTGTTAGGGTTTCAGACAATGCCATGCTTGTTTTTGCTTTTTGACCTAAAGTTAGCATTGTTGTTAATATATATCCTTGTTATTATATATAATAAGATACATGTCATTAAAGCAATTAATTGACATACGCCAAGTATATACTAATAACAAAATTAAAGAACTGCTATTAGATATGCTCATATAAAATAGATCTTTATGTCAATTGGACTCAGATATGTCCAAATTAAATCATGTCTATCCTATATCAATCTGAAAAATAAAAATGATTAAATGTTTAATTGTCACTTTGGCATAAAACTATCAATTCATTTCGTAATGAAATATCATTTTTTTAATATTAAAAGTTTAACATTTGACGCCGGCTTTAACATAAAAACAACGCCGTCATCAGCCTGAAGATGGCATAATTTGATATATGTTTGATAATTTTATAATTTTAAAAGCTAATTGTATGAAAAGTTTTAAAGCAAAAAGACTTTTTCAAAGTCTCAAAATGCCATCACCTGTTTGGAAGTACTTCAAAATACTTGATTTTAGTGGAATTTACAAAAGTATTTATGGATTTTGCAATGTGACCTCCTTTTGAAAGATAATTTCGTCTCAGCTATATTAAGAATGAAATAATGTCTATTCTATATTTAGTTGCTAGCATCAGTTGAAACTGAAGAGAGAATCTTGCTTTTTAAGGTTTTTTTAACGCCTTCTTTATTTTTAGGTTCTAATGCATAACAAAACTCTTTTGAGTCTCAACCTGTCGTGCAATTCCATTAAAGAGGTAAATTCTTATCGAGGTTGACCAAAGCAGATCTTAAATCTTTCAAAAAATTATGAGTGTATATTGTTTTACTTGCTTTATTTTGTTGCTTAATGATTATTTTAATTTGCATTAATCTAGAAAGCTGGAATATCTCTTCAGGAGGCATTGATGGATAATTCTACTTTAGTTGATTTGGATTTACGTCTATGTGATGTCAGTATTCAATGCCTGTACAATGTGAATCAACAACTAAAAAAGAACAACGAAAGGAAGAAAGAACGCTATATAAAGCAGTTCCATAATTGAGTTTTAAGTATGGAAAAAAAAAAATAAGAAATTTTTATCCCGTGTAATGTTAATTTGTTCTACAATATATTTATTAAACTGGATTAACAAGTCTCCTAACAATTGGAAATAGTTTTTTGAGATATTAAACTCAGTGATGCCACCAGTAAAGATGCTATAAAAAATGATTTCCAACTAAACTGAAAAAAATCTTTTTTTTTCGGTTTAGTTAGTTGGAAATCATTTTTTGTAGTATCTAATTAAACCGAACAAAAAAAAGGATCTTATTTTATGGCATCTTTACCGGTGGCAACACTTAGTTAAAAGCTGTATTTTTCATTGTTCCATAAGTAATATGTTTGAGTCGAGTAAAAGCTAAAACTTTTTGTTTATAATACTTTAAATCTTATATACTTACATATAATTGTATTACAGTTTGCTATGACTTCTTAAAAATTATTGTGTTTAAAAAAAAAGTCTTTTTTCTAATCAATTCCTGGAGCACTTAAACTCAGTGTCTTTATTTTTGAAGCCAGTAACCTTTAATCTCTTCTCCTCCATATTTAACTTCTTGATAAAGAATTCGACAGCTACCATCTTACTCGGAAAAATCCTATAAATACTAGAGACCGCCGATTCGATACTGTTTATCGGTTTGCGGATTGTGCACCGAATTATCTATGCTAAACGGTTCAAATTACTTACGGATTGATTTGATCCGAAAATAATTTATCGGAAAATAATTCGTTAAAATTTTTTCGGATTATTTTTTCGGATTGCAATCCGATTCGATACTTTCGGGTCGGATTGTAATTCGAAAAATTTTTTTCGAATTGGAACCCGAACCGATATTATTTTTACGGATTTATACGGATTCAGAATAAAAAAAGCTTTCGATTTAAGATTCATTTTTATTTATTTATAATATTCAAATTTACAATGAAACGAAATGATTTCCTTGTTAAGAAATAAAAAAAAGTCAAAATCACACTGAAAGTTAATCATTTTCCAAATTCATTTCCTGGCCACACAATGTCTTGAATTTTACTGAGTTGCTTAGTGTTTTCTTTCATATATACCAACATCTCAACCTTTGAGATTGAAAGATTGGTTCTTCTAGAGCTGTATATATTCCCTGCTGTTGAGAAAACTCTTTCAGATGTTGATGATGCAGCAGGTATACAGAGGTTTTTTCTGGCCAGCCTTGACATTATTGGGTAAATATACTGGTTTTGTTTCCAGAATTCCAGTACATTTGTATTTGCTGGAACCGGTTTTGAATTCAAATACCCCTCAATTTCAGCAGAAATGGCTTTCTTGGTACTTGTTTCACCTCCAGGATTAATGTAACCTGCATCAAACACTTTCTTCCTCAGTTGTTCAGTGAAATCAAAGCCGTCATCATCTTCATCATCCAACATTGAAGGGGAAGGAGTGCTTTGGCTAGCCAAAATTTCTTTTTTTGACAGTTCTTCCATAGCTTTTTTTACTGCAGTTTTGACTACTTCAAATTTTTCCCCCTCATCCACAAAGCACATGCCGTTGCTGTTAGGATCTAAAAAATGAGCTATAGAAAATTCAATATTCATCAACTCCCCTTCGAATCTTTTGTTTAGATCTTCATTGAAGTAGTGAGCAAGCTCTGATGACACCTCGGTTTTTGGCTTGATTATCTCCCTTGCTAATCTTCCTCTGATGTTGTATAGGCAATTAATAACGGAACAGATGCTAACATTCTTTTCACTGCTGCATTTCTCAGAGAATTCTGAGAAGCCTCTCAGAAGCCGGATGACAGATTGAATAGATTCCACTTCATCATCTGTTGGTAAAAGATCTGTCAACTTACAACCTCCAGAAACAGTAGGGTTCGGATTCTTTAAAGAATGCATCGCCGGAAGAAGATCCACCACAGACTCCATTTGATGGAGGTCAGAGTTCCATCTTGTGGGGCATCTCTGTACTAACTTCGTTCTGGAGTTTTTTAAGGCTTTGGCAGCATTAACTAAAGTCATAGCTTTTTGAGAGGACTGGTTGAAGTGACCTACTAATTTTGTTATTTTGTGGTTGAGAATTGACCATTTTGGACATCTTTTATCATCGACAGCACCACTGACAACTAGATTTAGACGGTGGTCGACACACCAAATTGCACTTTGAACCCCAATTGATTTCCTAACACCTGCTTGGACATTAGCTGCACCGTCGACTGTTATCCAGGTTTTGACTCCAAAATCAAGTTCCAGTTTGTTGATAGATTCATTGAGCTTCTTGGCAATATTGTCGGCAGTATGTTGTTCGGGGAAGTAGGACATTTCTACCGAGAAGCGCTTTAATTGGAACTTTGAATCTATATAGTGGAGTGTAAGGCTCATGAAAGACAAATTGGTGTGATCAGTGGTCCACACGCCGGATGTAAAGGCCACTCCATCAAGATTTGACTTGTCTGAATTGAAAATGTTTTTTACTTGTTCCTTGATGAATTTAAAAAGGAGAGGAATGTATTTTGTAGATATATTCTTTGCTGTAATGGCTCTGAATTGACCGTTGGTTGCAGTTCTCATCATCCGGGTGAATGCGTCAGTTTCTACAATAGAAAATGGTTGAGTGTCCTCAATCACCCATTTAGTAATGTCAACAACAGTTCTTATTTGATTGATGTCAGTAACTTCCCATTCAGGTTTGGTAGCCTGTTTTCTGCCTTGCAGTGTCTGTGTGTTGAAAGTGCCACAAGTTCCACTTGGTCCAGGCTGTGGCGATACTGGTGTATCTTTTTGTGTTTGTGGACATCTCCTCTTTTTTCCTCTTTCTTGTGTTTGTTCAAAATCTGAGTCTTCAGAGGCAAGCTCATCAAAAATGTCTGGTATTGTTGATTTTTGCTTGTCTTTCCTTTCTAATTGTTTATATAAATTCAAGTGGACTCTTTTCAAATGGTTCCTTAAAGGACTTGTGGTGCTTTTATTGATTAAGTATATTTTGCCACAGGCCTTGCATTTTGCCTTGTTTTCCTCCACATTGTTGAAGAATTCCCAAATATTAGACAGCTTAGGCATCTGAAAAGAAAAAAAAAGTGAAAAAAAAAAAAAAAAGAAACGAATCGGATTGAGTTTGCCATATCGGATCGGACGAATATTTCGGATTATTTATTGAATTTAAAACCCACAAAAACGGATCAGATTGTTTATAAGGATTACTTTTCGGATTAAAAATTCGAAAACACGGATCAAATCACATTTTCGATTTACTGACTTTTTATTGAAATATTTGCCTCAATATTTCCTTAATATTTGCCTTAATAAAACGTGATAGTTTTTTATGCATACAAACAGTTTCCGAAAAAGAACTAATTATTTATTAAGTTATTTGAAAATTTTCCTTAATATTCGTCTTAACAATAAATGATATTTTAGAGGCATGCATAAAGTTTTCAATAAAAGAACTAATTATTTGCCTTAATTATTGAAATGAGCGTAACAATTTTTCAAACTAGTTTTTATCTCTATTTCTATTTTTATTTCTGTTAATATTTAAGTAGAAGAAATATTACAATATAAATTTTATCGGACCAATCCACTAATTGAAGCAATCCGCAAAGCGAAATAATTCGCAAAGGAATTCGATCCACAAAAAAAAAAAAAAAAAAACCGCAAAAATTCAGTTTGAAATATTCTTAACTTTTAAATCAAATTAATATAATAATGGCTTACCGTAATAAATGTAGGTGAAGAATAGTAGACTTGATCTGTTGAACGAATTGTTGTAGGTTAAGATTTCCAAATACAACTGATTGAAAATAAAAAAGAAATCCACTATTTATAGGACGCGCACATAATAAAAACGTAATTTTTTTGGACCACACCATTTAATGGTGACGCGAACGGAACGCGATTCGTATAATTCGCTAAACGAATTAAAGTTAAATTGATTTGTAAAAATTTTTCGGATTAATAATCCGAACAGCAAAGAGAATCCGCAAAAAAAAAAATCCGCTAGTGGTTCGTAAAAATTTTTCGAATTGATAATCCGAACAGCGAAGTGAATCAGCAAAAAAAAAATTCGCTAGTGGTTCGTAAATTAGTTTTCGGATTATTAATCCGAAAAATTTTTACGAACTGACTATTTTAATCCGCAAAATAAGTCGGATTGGCTTTTTGCGGATTTTACGAACCGAATCGGCGGTGCCTAATAAATACTGTCATGGCAGCCTAAGCGATATCCTTGATACACAAATAAATACAAGAGTTTTTTAGGGCTGAAGTTCATCTAATCGAGAAACGGCATGCACCATATAGCTGCTCCAATAAAAAGCGATTACAGCAGTAAGATTCTCATTCAAATGAGGGTTTTAGTCATTTTAATTGCATTGTCCTGATAAAAATTTTTCCTCTTATTATAGGCTATAGTACCAAAATATTTGTAATTTTATGATTGCTAATTTACCTCCCAGCTGATGGGATGATGAAAAAAAAAAAAAAAAAAAAAGCTTCAAATTGTTTATCTTCAATCTCTAATTCGGACGAAGTTACATCAACTTAGTTTTTTCAAACCCTTTGTTTCTATCAAAAACTGCTGCTGTTTTTAATGATTGTGACTTTAATTTCCAATTTTTTTTTTTTTTTTTTTTTTTTTTTTGAGTAGCTCTCTTCTATAAAACCGTCCTTTTGTATGAGCAAGAGTTTTCCCAAATTTCTTTAATATATTAACTCCTAAGAGCCATTCCTAGTAGCTCAGTAAAAAAAGGAAAGAACTAAAGTTCATTAAATTTGGTTTTTCACGAATGCTCTTATCTTACAGGATTTTAGTGAACTCGATACGCAAATAGGTTATCGAGTTCACCAAAATCCTGTAAAATGAATTCACCTTTCAATAGAACTCAAGTAAAAATATATTTATATTTTTTTATTAATGCAGAAGAGCAAAATTAAAATGTAGGTTGGCCCTGTTTTTGAGGCCTCTTTTCAAACACATTTCGTCATACACTTGAAGGTCTCATCAAGCCCCTTGTTAAATGAATTATATCTTCATGTAGCTACATATATTATACTGCTAAAATAGGCTTATAACAACTCCGAAGTTGTATTCTTTGAATTTTAAATTAAAAGTTTTATTAGTTATAAAAGTTAAATAGAAATAAAAAATAAAATAAAAAAATCGATGATACCTATAAATTAAGAAATCGGCTCGTTAAAAACTTTGTTAAATACTAAGCTTTTTGGTTGAAAAAATTTATATTTTGGTATAATATTGCTCTAAGAATTAAGTTTTATAGATAGTTTCACTTAAACTAAGTAATATAAGCAGTGTAAATTTTTCTTTTAAAGAGAAGGGGAGAGGCATTATTTTTTGAAGAGAAGGGTTGGATTCATAACATTGTTCTAAAAATAGTTCTAGTAGGCTTATATCACATAATAAATATTCGACGCGTCCGCAGTAAAGCGCAGTCAGATATTTATTAGAGAGCGTATACACAGCACTCATTCAAGAAATAATAAAAATACTTTAGATAATAAAAAAACATATTTAAAATATGGGAACTGCTGAAGACGAAGCAAATTTTCGTTGGCTTAATGAATATGAGAAAACCTGGTAGGTTTCATTTTTTTTTATTTTCGACAGGATATTTTGCCAGGAGAAACATCGTTTTTTATAAACTACGCATGCTGTTTTTTTGAATTTGGATTGTACATTTACATCTAGTATACATAGCAAGCTATATATACTAGATAGTTTTTTGTTTTGTTTTTTTTCTTTTTTTGTTCTTTAGCAAAATCCTAAAAGATTCTCAATTAATGTTTCTTTATGAGAAATATACAATTGATAAAAATACAATTTAAGTGTGTTTTTTAAAATTAATTTTTAATTAGAATTTAATTACAATTTTTCTTAACTTATAATAATAATATTTATAATTATAATAATGATAATAGTAATAGTAATAGTAATAAATTTAAAACTCATTTTTCTATTGAAAAATGTTGTGAGTGATTGCCTAAAAATGTTATACTGCTCCTATGATCAATATTCACAATGGGAGCAAATAAGTTTTATTTTTTAAAGAAACTGTTTTGAGCCTGTTAATAAAATAGTTTCTATACTTTGTTTAACAATTTTTAAATAGTTTGTTTAATAATCATTAAAGCTCTTTGAAGATGCAAACATAAGTAGTTCTTTATTTTTGATGAAACATTGCTTCTCTGGTTTTCAATTTGATAGTTCCCTAAAATGTTACTTGCAACAAATGTCTACTATATGTCATTTAAGTAAATATTTTACGTTTCATCTGAAATGAAAACTGTTAGTTACAGTGACATTTGTTAACCTTAATGCATTGTGCTTACAGCATTGATAATTGATCTGTGGTAATAAATGCTGCAAACTTCACAAATAAAAAATGTACAGATTGCAAAAAAGATTCTTTGTAAAATAAATCAATTTTGCTAAACATTTTAATGATGACCCGCTTGTTTTAAAGTTGTATAAAATCTGTAAAATAAAGTTGCTATTTGAATTGCTTTTGCTTTAGCTGAAGATAATATTAATCTTTTTCAGGGAAGCTATTCAAGAAGATGATGATGGACTATTGCAAGCTTCCATTGATAAAATTGTTCATCAAGCTAAACGAAAAAGGTTTTTTTTTTTATTTTGATAAGCTTCGTTTGTTGATAGTCCACTAAATTTTTGTTTAAAACTGTAATTTAGACTGTAATTGCATTGATTTTTTTTACTATTTACTTTTTAGGTTACTTATTCGCAAAGGAAATGTCAGGCTTGGTATGGTAAGCATTCTTCTATCTGACTGTTTTCTAAACTGAAGTTTTCATTGATAATTTTGTATTTTTTCTAAATTTCTTTTCTAAATTTTTTTGTTTATACTTCTTGATTATAATGACTTATAAAACCCTAAAAATTGTTCTAAAACAAATTGGTGCTTTTAATTAAGCGTATTTTATGTACTATTTTCCTTACTGATATTGTTTCATTTGTTGATATTGGTTTTAAATTTTAGCTGTAGAATCTCTCTAATTCGAATTTTATGGGGAAAAATAAAAGTTCAAATTAGACTGGTTTTTGAATTATAGAAAGTTGATTTTTCTTAAAAGCATTTCATGGTGACTTTGCAATTAATCGAATTATGGAGGTTTTTGAATTAAGGAGATTTGAATTAGAGAGATTGCACTGTATATGTAAATTCTTAATCCTATTTTAGTTTTAATCAGTTTCTCTTATTATTTATTTTCCAATTATTTAGATGCGTCATCTTTATGTAATTTTGGATATGTCAAAGTCTATGAAAGAAAGCGATTTGTTACGTCCTTCACGCTTGGTCTGTCTTTCAAAGGTAAAATTTAAAAAGAAAAGTTGTGTGCATTTTGCAATCATTTTTAAAGTAGAAATCTTTTCCTTCATCTTCAATAATAGGGGGAAAAGGGATTTTTAGTAGGGGAAAAGAAGGGGAAAAAGGGATTTTATTTAAATTAAGATAACTTTAAACAGTTATAAAATTCATTTTTTAAAGGTTTTTACTTGTTAAGTTTTTTATGAAAATGTTGTAAATTTTTTTATATCAAAATGAAGTCTACTATTTTTTTATATTTGTGATTTTTTTAAATTGTAAAAAGTAGGATCACACTACATGTTCAAAATCCTGATTGTGTTTTTTTCTTTATTATGTTATGGAATTTTTATGAATTATTAAAAGAAATATAGATTTTTTTTAGCTTCTTGAGAATTTCATTGTTGAATACTTTGATCAAAATCCAATATCTCAGGTATGTCTTATAAGAATTCTGAGATTTTAGAATTTTTTTAGAAATTTACAAAAGTAAATCTTTTTTCACCTTGTTATTAACTCCATTTTGTGAGTTCAATGTAAGCAAATCAAGCCATATTACTTAACAGTTATGATCAGTATTTAAAAAAATATCATATAGCTAAAATATCATATAGCTAAAACAAAAGTGTTATTTAAAACTTAAATAAAATTATTTTGTCTTATAACTAACTGCCCTTATAATTATTTTATTGTTGTTTTCACATAATCAATATTTTTGTCAAATATTGTACTGCTTTTTATTTGTAGTTGGGCATAATTGTTACACGCAATAAAAGAGCAGAAAAGATTACTGACTTGAGTGGTTGAGTCTATTTTGTTTTAGTTCTTTGATGTTCCTTAATAAATATATCCACATAGATTCCAATAATTTGTTTGACTTTTTTAGGAAACCCAAATAATCACATAGCTGCCTTGCAGCAAGCAGTAAAATCTGGGCCAGAAGGAGAACCTTCTCTTCAGAACAGCCTTGATTTAGCTCTTCAGTTTTTGAGGTAAAAAGCATATGAATTATTTTGTTTTTAATTTGCCTGAAATGATAACAATCTTTTAATTTGGTTTAAAATAACTTCTGTTTTTCTTTTAGCCACCTTCCCAAACATGCGAGTAGAGAGATTTTGATTTTATTTGGTAGTTTAACCACTTGTGATCCCGGTGATATTTTTACAACTATAAATGTAATTATCAATTGATTTTTAAATGTACCAAAGCAGTTTTAAGATTTTTATTGTAGAGATCTCTAAGTTTGTAAGATCACTCTGAATATTCTTAGAATCTAAAGAATGAAAACATTCGCTGTTCAGTGCTCGGGTTATCAGCTGAAATCAAACTTTGCAAAACTATTTCAACTGAAACAAATGGTTTGCATTTATTTTCTTCAAAAAAACTTTTTTTTTTTTTTTTTTTTTTTTTTTTCTTTTTCTTTTTTTTTTTTACTCTTAAAATTATTATATTCTTGATCATCATAAATATGAAAGATAATTAATATTTTGGAGCATCTTTCATGTTTCTTTTAAAAAATCTTTAGATATTTTTGTTTGAAAATGCCTTTAGGTATATACAACGTTATCTTAGATGAGAAGCATTGCAATGATCTGTTACTGGAGCACATTCGTCCTCCTGCTGCTAAAGTATTTTTTCTCCTGTATAAATATTGAAATATACTATGTAGCAAATAAGTGTTTTACATTTTAACAAATAAATTTGTTGCCCTTTTAGTTAAATGTTGAAGCATCTCTTGTAAGAATGGGTAGGTTGTTTTCAAAATATTTTAAATTATATTTAAGTTGATTGTTAACATTTTAAGGAATAAAGTAAAAAATTAATATCTAAAAATACAATTTTTTAAAACCTTGAACTTTGAAGAATTAAGTCATAGATTCTATAATTATGCAAGTTTTTAGAACTATACATAGTAATATAAAAAATATATATGTAGTAGAAATATACTAGGTGTGCTATAATGTTTTACTTGTTGTTTTTATTATTATCATTGTTGTTGTTATTGTTGTTGTTATTGTTGTTGTTATTGTTGTTGTTATTGTTGTTGTTATTGTTGTTGTTATTGTTATTATTATTATTATTATTACTATTATTATTATTATTATTATTATTATTATTATTATTATTATTATTATTATTATTATTATTATTATTACTATTATTATTATTAATATTATTATTATTGTTATTATTATTATTATTATTATTATTATTATTATTATTATTATTATTATTATTATTATTATTATTATTATTATTATTATTATTATTAAAAAAAACTTTTAAATTGTATAAGAATATATATAAATCAAAAGATTTGCAAATACAAATTATTCAGAATAATGTTTGTAACCAAGAGTACAAGTTGGCAGTAGCTCAGTAGGCATATTGGAAAGTTTTTTTTACAAAGATTTGTATAACTCACACAATTTTTGGTCAAATGGTCAAATTTATACACCTTCAAAAACACATTTGAAAGACACCTTATTCTATCAGAAAATAAATTTTACAGTTGAAGCAAGCAATACAATTTTAAAAGGGGCCCTTACACATAAATTGTACTCTATCAGAGGCTGAACATTAACACAAAGCGTAAAATTAACAGTTTTTTATTTCAATATAAAACTGTTAATTTAACGCTTTGTGTTAATGTTCAGTGCCAAGACCAGTATAATTATAAAATTTGCTTTTTTTCTTCGTAATTTTTGTTGTAAACCTCAGATAAACTTTTTCTTTTGTTAATTTTGTTTAAACTTTTTTGTCTTTTTTTTAAATAAATCACTAAATAATTTATTATAAAATTCACCTTATTAAAATTTCGTACTGCATTTACTTTTGCAAAAATTAGTTTAATAAACACTCTTCAGTTTTTGCCTTTAAATTGATGCTATTTTAATTACATTTAGGTTTTCCTCAGCACATTTCAAATACTTATCCAGCTTTATGTCTATGGTAAGTCAGTTTAATCTTTAAGTGTTTAACTTAGTTTATAAGTTATTATAAGTGAATGCTTTTTCAGGAAAGAGTGTGATGATAGAGACTTTGTAGAGGTATATGTTCTTTTATAAAAACTTAATTGAATTCTAAATTTTCTGTCTTTTTCCTTTGCTTATTTAATTATTTTTTTAGTTAAAACTAATAGTTATGATTAACCAATAGTTAAATACTGTTGTATCATTTGGTTTATTTTTTCTTTCTCTTCTTATTTCAGTCACATCGACCTAAAAAGTATGCAAGGTTTCAGTTGCATGGGCTACTTTTGTCCTCAGGTCTGTTTTAGGAGCTGCATAATTATTTATATAACATTTATTATTTACGACTTAATGCTTTGCAAACATATAGACGATTTTGACATTTTTTGCACCAATTTGGTATATCTTTAATCTCAGAAGTTTATCCCATGATTACAAGGATGAACTTTAAGAATTTTTTTATCCTTTTTTAGTGCAAAAATAAATATTGTGAGCTTCCTGTGGAATGTAAAGTCTGTGGTAAGTTGGAAACATTTTTAAAATGCTGTGTTTTTTAAGTCTGTGTTAACATGGAAATATTTTAAACATTTTGTAATGACTATTTTAAATGGTAAATCTCCTTTATTGTTAAATAAAAAGTTCTTTTATTTGTCGGAGCATTTTATGGTTATTTTTGTAAGGATTAACACTTGTTTCTGCTCCTCATTTGGCTCGTTCATATCAGCATCTCTTTCCTCTACCTCCTTTTGAAGAAATTCGTCGTAATGATACCACAATTATAAAAAATAGGTATTACTTTTAACTATATTAATTAGAAGCATAAAGTTGTACAAATCAATAATAAAAATGTGTTTAAGATTTTAAACTGATAAATTTTCTGTATTTCAATAAATGTTCCAAAAAAATGTGTTTAAGATTTTAAACTGATAAATTTTCTGTATTTCAATAAATGTTCCAAAAAAATGTGTTTAAAATTTTAAACTGATAAATTTTATGTATTTCAATAAATGTTCCAAAAAAGATACCAAGTTTTAATTAAAATTGAATATATAAAAGATATCAGGTTTTAATTAAAATTGGATATATAAAAGATAATAGGTTTTAATTAACATTGAATATATAAAAACTGATAAAGCTATTTAGCTTAAAATATATACAATGTTGAAATTTTGCAGCAAAAAAAACTCAAAGTAACAACAATTGAGTCAACAGAAAATTTAGTTTCTTTTTTTAACATTCTGTTGTTTATTTAAAAGTTTTATAATAAGTGAGTTCTTGCTGTATTTATTTTTAGTATATGTCAAGGATGCCAAAGAAAATGTATTGATGTTATTGTAAGTAGATTATAAGATAATTTTCTTTACGTTTGACTAAAGGTTTGGTATTAAACAGAAATTTTTATTAAATTTCTGATTTTACTTACTATAATTCAGAACTTTGTTTAGCATGAAAACTGTAATCTGATAACTATGTATTTTTAAAGAGTTAATGCTTTTCTTTTTATCTTATACAGGAACAGTCAAAAAAAATTTTCTTATCACTTTTTGCTTTGTAACTTGCAAATTTCCTTGTTTAATCGTTTGGTTTCCAATAAAAAGATAATGTTCAGTGAACTTAATTAAGTCAGATGATTTGCTCACTTTTATTGAGCGTCTCTTTTGTTGATCATATTTGTTCATTGTATACTTTTTTTTTGATAATAACATTTATCTAATTGTTTAGGAACATTTTAAACTACCGTCTTGAAAACTCCTTGTCAAAAAATGTTCCAATAATATTTGTTTGCAAATTTCAATGTTTCAAAACAAAAATTGATAATGTTTTTGTATTTTTTAATATAAGTTTGTAAGTTTTTTTAAATGCATGTTTTCTATAAAATCTTAATATTCAGAAGTCATGTTTGCTCAAGAATTTGTAAAGAGCAAAGGGTTCAAGATATTGTCTCTTCTCTATAAGTAATTTTTAATGCCATGATTAATTTACAATATGCTTACATAATGTTAAAAAAAAGGCTCATTGCTTTTCATTAGTTTTTATATTGGCTCAGTACTACCATGTTGGGGAGGAATTTCCTCTCAAGATTACATTTTATTAAAGAAGACATCAATAATTTATCTTATTTGCAAATATTTTTGTAGGTTTATATTTGTAAAGAATGCCATGAGATGTTTTGCAATGATTGTGATATGTTCATACACGAAACACTTCACACTTGTCCAGGTTGTACCAGTAAACAGCAATGAAATCTTGAGGTGATTAACTTAAAAAAGGGAAGTTGTAAAAAGTAAAATCCAGTTTGTTTAGTTTACGTAATAAGCTGGTAGCTAAAAACAACCATTCTGATTTAAAATCCTGTATTCCATACACATTAGTATTTGTAAACTTTATTTAGTGAAAAATGGAGTTTAAAATTTGTTTTTTTTATTTATTTGTACTGCTTTACAGAATAGTATTGTTGCTCATTTACCTCTTTAAGTTTTTAGTGACTGTTTCCTCAATGTTTTTGTAGTGAAAAAACATTTGTTTAAATATTTTGTTTTTGATATCCAATTACAAAGTTTGTTCATGAGCCATGGCTCTTTTTTAAAAGTTATGAATCTTAGTTATTATGAGTAGTTAAGTTAGTTATTAACAATCATAGTTTTAAAAAAAGATTAAAAGTACACTTTCTTTTAATCAAAAAACAAATAAATTACTTATGCCACTTGCATTAGTAAATCTAACTTGTTCCCCTTGCAAAGTGACTGATTTTACAATATTTAATTCTTATGTAAGCATCTAACTGTGCTTAAATTGTGTTAAGAATTTTGTTATGATTTCAGATGTATTGTATAACAATAGAAGAGCTGGTTAAAGAGTTGATCAGATGTAAAGCTAACAATAAATTTATGTTTAATAGATTTTAAAAAAAGTGAAAAAAAGTTAATAAAAATGATCACCATTTATATTATAGATTAGTATAAATAATGAATTAATTAAAGAAGAACTTATGAAGTTACTAAAATGAGGTAACTTTTTTGGCAGATTGCCGGTGCATATAATTGAGTAGATTTTTTATTTTTTTTTTGGTCTTAATTTATTTTTTACTGGTACATCTTTTTTCATATTAGATCTTCTTGGGGATTCTTTGCTAATATTACAGTAGCAGAGGCAGAAAGTTTATTGAAAGAAAAAGGAAATCATGGAAGTTATCTATGTCGGCGAAGCACTTCTTCACCTGGCTCATATACCCTTTCTGTTAGGCAAGTTGTCTAATCGGAAATTTTATTTTTTCTACATATAGATAACTTAGAAATATTGTATATAGTTAATTAATTACTTGCAATATATGTATTAATATTTATTATACATGTAATATTTCTAATAATATTGAAATTCTACTCATAATTTTTTCTTACTAGCAATATAAGTATTTTTATATACAATAACAACACTCTATTGGTTTTCCTATAGGCGTCAGAAGGAAGTATGGAACTTTAAAATTACTAATGATGGAGAAAGTTTTGGTCTGTATGAAAATGATGGATTTGCCTCTGTACCAGATCTTATAGAATATTATCAACAGAATCCATCAAAGTTTCTTGACCAAAACAATAAATCAGTTCAACTTACAGAGCCTCTCATTCAAGATGAGGGTGAAAATGATCCAGGTCTAACTCAAGAAAAGTAAAATGTTTTTGCTTTCATAAATTTATGAGTAAAATTTAATTCTTTAATTATGAAACAAATAAAAAAATTACAATTATGAAATAGATATTAATAGATAAAAATTGGTTGGTTATACAAATAATGATTTTATTAAGGATTATTGATATTAAGGATTGTTGTGATTAAGGATTATTAATAAGGAATTATTGTCAATAAGAGAGATTCTCTGAGGATAATTCTTACATTGTACTTTTTTTTATTATTCTAATGGAGGGGTGTTTATAAAAAAAAGACTTTAAGTAAATTATAAAGTCATTCCACACTTAAGTAAATAACTTAAGATTATGTGTATTTTATGATCAGGTTTACTTGCAAAGAATCTATATCTTTGTCAGTTATCTTGGTAAGAGATCATTGGTGAATTTTGAAATTTTCTTCATAGATGGTTTTTTGGTGAAATTGGTCGTAATGAAGCAGAATTAATTTTGAAACAGAGAGGTGAGCATGGATCCTATCTTGTTCGTGAAAGTCGCACACAACCTGGTAATTTTGTACTGTCTGTAAGGTTAGTCTGAATCTTCACTTTTTGAGTGCAATTGTTCTTATGGCTACATTCATGTGTTTTTCCTAACTAAATGTAGCTAGTGTAATCTCTATAGAAATTTTGTATTCCATACTGACATAAATTCTCACTTTTTTTAAATTCTTTTTAGGCACCAGAGCTCTGTTATTGAGTTCTTGTTGATGTATATCGATGGAACATTTGATATTGCCAATACAAAGCCGTTGAAATTTCCAACTATGTCACATCTTATAAATTATTTTGTCATCAATCCACTTATTCATAAAGATTCAGACCAAGCTATCCATCTTATAGAGGTATACTGTTCAATATTTGATTATGTTTTATGATAAATTATCAAGTTTGAGAGAGCTTTCTTAAGTAGTATTTATTTTATCAAAGAATTTTTCTTTTTTTTAAGCCTCTTTGTGATACTGCAGAGCGACTGCGAAATGATCAAAGAATCAAGAAAGAGTTTGAAGTAATGAAAAAGTATTATGATATAATTTTATTTCTTATGTCATTTCTGGTTCTATTTCTGTTAGCAACAGAAGAAAAAGTCACATGAGCAAGAGAAAAACTAATAATATATATGAAATCTATACTTTCTATTACTATAAATGGCTATTTTCATTACTTGTGTTTTTCTTCTGCTCTTTCGGTCTTGTTACTTATTAAGTTATGTTTTTATAGCAGTTACAGCCTACAGTAGTTATATCAACATTAATTTTTTTTTCAGTGGTTGCAACATGAAGATAAAGCTAACACTAACACAAAAAATGAAGGTTTACGTCCAGAAAATAGAGGGAAAAATAGATACAAAAACATTTTACCATGTGAGATTTTCTTTTTTCTTAATTCATAAACTTTAGAAAAGTATTTAATGTTGTGATTAAAAATTGATATTTCATTTAACCATAGTTGACCATACTAGGGTTGTTCTACGAGGAGTTGATCTAGACATCACAGGCTCTGACTATATTAATGCCAGTTATATTTTTGTAAGTTTATTTTTGAACAAATTTTTTTGTTTTGTTTTTTTCAAACAATAAGTAATCAGCTTTATTTGTCTAATTTAAATGAACATTTTATCTAAATAGTTTTTTTTTAATTTAAAGGATGATGAGAGTGGTGCATTATTTATTGCATCACAAGGACCAGTGAGAAGTTCAGTAGATGACTTTTGGCATATGATCTATCAAGAGAATTCTATGATAATCATAATGGTCACTAATGAAATTGAGAAGGGCAAGGTAACGAACATTGAGTGATACGAGCTTTGTTAGTTTCAACAGGGTTAAGTTGCAATAGACCAGTTTAAATTCTTTTTAAAAACATTACAAAAATGGTTTTTTTTAACTATTCTTGTAGTAAACAGATGGGGGAAATTAGGGGATTGTAGAATTCAAAATTTAAAAATATTTTAAGAACAGCTTCTTTTTTTGGTGTAAAGTTTATAAATGAAGAAAAATTTAAACAAATTAAGTTTATAAGAAGTGCCAGATTTGCAACAATAGACACATTGTCCATTATAGCAAGTAAATTTATTAAGTTTACTTCTAAGTTTGTTTAAAGTTTGTTAGTGGTTTAAAACTTTGTTTTAATTTAAATCTCTTTGGGAATTTATGACAAAGTTTTCAAAAAATAAATTTCATTAATGCAAACTAGATAGTATAGAAAATACTAAATTGATTTAAAAAAAAGGAACACTAATTTATAAAAAATTCTTACAAGTTAAAAATATTTTTAAAAGTCTGAGAATTCATAAAGTAGTTCATAAAAAAATGGAAAAATGATTTCTTTGAGTTTATTTGTGTAAATGTTAATGAATAATTTTGCTCATTCACAGCTCACTCAATTTTACATCAAGAATCATGATCTAGTAAATCAACCAAAAAAATCTAAAAATATTTCTCAGTTTTAGCATGACAAAATTTTTAATAGGTAAAATGAAGCCAGGAGTTAGTAGCAGTACAACTATTGTAAGTAATTATATGACCAGCTTGTTTATAATTTTAAACAAGATTATAAACAAGCTGGTCATATAATTACTTACAAGAGTTGAATTGGTACTGACCCTTGGCTTCATTTTACCTGTTAATCCATAAATGGAGTGAAAACTTTTTTATTAAATTTTAATCAAAATTCAACATTTTATCTTTTGGTGGTCAAATAAATTTATTTTTTGATGCCAGATCAAATGTGTGAGATATTGGCCAGAACCAGGAATGTCTATGATTGCTGATGATAAGCAAGTGACAAATGCTGGTGAAACAGTTACCAGAGACTATATCATTCGGCAATTAGAGATCCAAGTTGAGTCAGTAAGTAGTTAGAAAAGGTTTTAAAATTAATTATTTTTTGGTCATTTTATTATTTTTTTATGATAAATTATAGGAACCTGGTTGTTCACCTAATGGAGTTCGCAAGATATTTCACTATCAGTTTGTAGGCTGGCCTGATCATGGTGTCCCATCAGATCCTGGCTCTTTATTAGAAATGATGCAACTCATTGAAGCTACTCAAAAAACCTTTGAGTTTCCAGGTCCTCCAGTCATTCATTGCAGGTCTGACAACTTTTAAAGTAAATTAAAAACATTGCTGTCTAACTCTGCTACTTGTGGTTCTTTACAGTTTACGGTTTTTTTTTGAGACTTCTAAGTTTACCTAAAATTTTTTACTTAGAATTGATTTTTATTTAATTTCTTTTTACTTTTTTTTTCTTTTTACATAAGTGCTGGTATAGGGAGAAGTGGGACAGTAATAGTTATTAGTATGCTAATGAGTTTATACAGAATTAAAGGTATAGATTTATTGATCTATATATTATTTGTATAAATCAATTATTTATTTTTAAATATGCTTAATACACTGTATATACTGGTGAACAAGCCAAGTTAAGGTTTATTTTTTAAATTTTAATCATATTTTTAAATTAAACATTTTTTAAATAAAAATTAAAAAGATTAAAATATTTACATAATTTAAATATAGCTAAATATATATTTATAAAATATTAAAATATATAATTCAAATATTTTTCTGGTAAAATGTATATATATATTTTTTTCATTTTCATTTGTTATTCAAAAGGGCTTTGAATAAAGTTTCCTTTTAGCATCTAAAAGAAACTTTCATGAAGATAAAAAACAAAACAAATGAAAACCTTTTCAAATAAAACAAATATCCATAAATCACTTACAATTAGTGATGATTTAATCACTTACAATTAGTGATGAATTTAAATGACTTTCTCACTGAGTCTTTCGTTTTTAACTTATTTTTTTGAGTGTAAGGAAAAAAATCTGTTCAAACTGAAAAGTGCTTAGAATTAGGAGTGGTAACCAATTAACAATTAATGGTTAACTGATTAATTTTCAAACAATTATTTGATTAACTTGCTGATTTAAAAATCAAAACAAATTGGTGTTTTTTTGACAAGAAATTTTTATCTGATTTTGCTAAGAAATGTAAACTACATTTTCAGTGCGGCAGTATAAATAGTCTGGTCGCCATTTACAATGTTGTTTGAAAAAATTCATTCTGAAGTTTGGATGCATTTTTTATCAGAAAGTAAAGGCAAATCAATATTCAAGTGCAAACATTGTTCAGTCGAACTTAAATTCCATTCATCAACTTCAGGTTTCTTGTATCAGTTAGAACACAAACATAAATTTTGCCGACCAAAATTGTTTCAAAAAAGTCAAAAACTATACAGCCAAGTTCTGCTGTCTACTTAGTAAAATAGATAACAAAACTGAAGAGGTGTTAGATCATTTAACAGCTGTAGGTTGTATCTCTTTTGTGACTTTGGCCAGTAGTAAAGATATTAAAAATGGCTGGAAAGCTCAAGGAATAAAAATTCCTGATGATTGACATGCTGTAAAGGCAAATGTTATGAATTATGCAAACTTAATGAAGTTAAAAATTGCTCAAGAGCTTCAGCAAAAAAAATTAAATGGAGAAAGATTTTCAATTTCTCCTGATGAGTGGACTTTAGGTGGAACTAGAAGATACTTGTGTCTTAATGTAGATTGAT
Source organism: Hydra viridissima (assembly GCF_058129835.1). Lineage (NCBI taxonomy): Eukaryota > Metazoa > Cnidaria > Hydrozoa > Anthoathecata > Hydridae > Hydra > Hydra viridissima. The sequence goes on along the minus strand of NW_028324308.1, from coordinate 4,704,328 downwards.
CAGACAAATGTCACTATGGTCTTCGAATGATTAGAATAGATGGTTTAATGCCTTTAGAAAGAGCACCAACTTTGCCATCGCCATCGGATTCATCTTGTAGTATATGATATTCTTTATAAGAAAAAAAGTTTAGCAATAGAAACAACTCAAGAAAAATTAATCATGAGAATGATGAAAATGAAGAAGCTGGTTCTGACCCTGATCCTGATGATGATAATGATAATCAAGAATGCTGGAATGAGGAAAGTAATAGCTCTGTTGATGAGGGAATCCAGTTTAATGAGGGCAATGTTACTCATCAAAGGTTCATAAAACAGTCAAGATATTTAGAACATAACCACTTAAAAATGATATTCTTCAAAACATTTGTAAAACTGATTTAGGAAAAGAGCTTAAGCTTTATCTGGATATTAAAACAAGATGTAATTCTCTAATCAGTATGTTAAAACAATTCTTAGAATTAAAAAATGTTACTGGAAAAGCTCTTGTGGATATATCCAGAACAGATTTGATTTTAAAAGAAGAAAAAAAGTACATCTCTGATTCAAAATACCGTATAATCTACGACCCCTACTTAGAATTTCTCATTACAGTCAAACAAAAATTTTAGCTTTTCTTTTAAGATAATAAATGTTATGGATAAGTGGATGCATTATAATGCAGTGGTTGACCAACTTTTAAATAAGCTGAGAATTTTTTTTCAACATTAGAATTTCACCTCAATAAAAATATCTCAATTCACAGATGTCTAAAGATGATTTTTTACATATGTCTATAGAGATCATAGTTGGGTTAAGTATGATCTCTATGCATACATTTTAGAAATTTAGAAATTTTTTATAAGTTAGAAATTTTTATAAGAACACATGAAAATTTAAAGGTTTTACACTGAACCCCAAAAAAAAAATTTAAAAAAAAGGTTAAAAAAAGTATTGTTAAACAATGTAGGATACTCTGCACTAGCACCCTTGTCAAGTCTTTCAACTTTTTTCTGCAACCACTACAGACACCTGTAGGTACCCTTTGATTGGTTAAGTCAATGTCTTTGTTTACAACTAAATGCACTCTTTCAATTGCGAATGCAGTAAGTTGTCTGTCGGCTTTCTGAAGGCATAAAAAACCCACTGTTTTTCTGCAGTCCTCATGAGTTTTGCTTTATTTGGCATTTTAGTTTTGGAACTTTAAGATTAGAAAACCAACAATGCACAAAAGAAAATTAATCTATGAAGAAATATCGCTTGGACAGCCATATTTGATTTTAAAATTTCTTGTGGTGAACCTTGTACTCATATACTATTTACTCCTAAAGGAGTTTCCAGGGGACATGAAGTTGGTATTAGTTGTCATTTTTACAGGGTGTGCCTAGTCACACTAGTGTATATAGTACATTAAAAATGATAAAATTTTTTTTTCATCCCTAAATATTGACAACAATGTTTTGTTAGTTTATATTCTGACTTTGTGTTTTTTTTTTTAAATATTACAATTAAAATTAATGAAATTTAGGACACTTAGAAGAGCGTGATATCCCTAGGACTGTACAAAAAGTTCGATTGCAGCGTTCAGGGATGGTTCAAACTGAGGTGTTTACCTAGTCAATATTTTTTTATTAAAAAAATTTGTTAGAGATTTCTGTGTTTTTTAATTTTACTGTTATTTTAGGCTCAATATCGGTTCATTTATGCTGCTATTGTTTATTATATGGATACTGTTGAACAAAGAGAAGCACAGGGCTCAAAGGTTGGAAAAAAATTTTTTTTTTTTTACAAAGCAAATCTCCTTTTAAGTATTTAGTCAGGCACATTTTTGCCTTGAAATTTTTTTAGATTCCTAAATTTTTTTTTTTTTTTCATCATCTTGCAGGAAAATACCAATACATATGGAAACCTTGATGGACTTTCATCGCAGTTAAACAAAGTTGCTATCACAAAAAACGTATTTTTTTTTTTTCTTTTAGTCCCAGTTCATACACATTACTTCTAATTATTTTCTTTGTTTTTGTTTTTTAACAATTTTTACAATATAAATTTTTTTTTTTTAAGATGTTTAAATTTTTTACAAATATATCAAAAAAATTTTATTAATTTTTAATTTTCATTTAGCAAAGATAAAGTTGTGAACATCAATAATCGCTAATTCTTCAAATTGTATGCTTCACAACTGAAAAAGCAACATAAAAAGAACATTTTTCCTTTTTAGCCTAATAATGTTGGACTGAGTATCAAGTTTATATTTTTATATTCTGGGGATTGCTTTTTTTCTTACATGATTTTGAGTATGAGAAATATATTGTATTGAGCTTAGAAGCTTCTTGCAACCATGTTTTTCTTTCTGGTGTTTTTTTTTTTATCTCTTTTGCAGCATGAAACCAAGTTTGCTTATTAAATTATTATTGTTGTATAGTGTTTGAACTTGGTGCAAAACTTAAAAGACGATTAGGTTGATCCATTTTAACTTAAATTTTTTTGTATTTCATTTGTTTAGTTTGGTCGTTGAAGTTTTTATTTGCATAGTTTTTTTTTTTTTTTTTTTTTTTTTTGCTATAAATCTATTATAAATACATCTTTCATATTAATAGTGATGAATTTTTCTCAGTATTTTTGAAGTTTGTTTTAAAGATGGTTGTGTGTAAAATAATATTCGACATTTTTTTTTTTTTGTAGAGAAAAAAGCTATTTTGTAGAAAAACAAGTTCATTTACTGGTTTTTTTTTATGTGGGAATAATTCAGTCCTTGTAGTTGTTTGTAATTATTACTTATAATTACTTGACTTCTTTTTTTAAAAAATTCCTTCTTTTTTTTTTTTTTTTTTTTCTTTTTTTTTTCAATGAATTCTTGTGGTTTAATTGCAAAATGTAATTAATTTATATTTTTAAATGATGCAGGAATATACTGGTCATTGTTTTATATAATAATGATGATTGTATGATTTTAGATGCTTTGTTATAGTATCTCTTATTTTTGATTAACATGTAATTAAAATGGTATGTAAAACTACAATAAATAGAAAATGTTGACATTTTATTACTTAAAGAACTTTTCATTTTTAAAGATGTGTTTGATGACTTTCTCATGCAGATGCAATTTTGTAATGGCTTCTTATATTATATTGTCTTTATCAATTTTGTTTATGGGAATTAACTCAGCTTTACATGGCAAGGAACAAGCAGGTGGTGATACTTTAACAGAAAGTAAGTAATTTTTTAAATATTTATGCAGTTATTATAAACATATAAAACCATATATATATATTATATATATATATATATATATATATATATATATATATATATATATATATATATATATATATATGCATGTATGTATATATATGTATATTTAAGTAGCCACATAGCTAAAAACTAAAACATCCCTAAACTTCGATATTCCCTCTGCCATGTTTAACAGTTGGTAACTCATATTTAGAATTAAGTCTCTCCTACTGGATGTCTGATAAGTCACTACTGAATAGCATTAAATTTGAATCATCAGAGAAAAGGACTTTGGACCTGTTATTAACTCTCTAATTAACATGATCTATTTCAAATTTTATTTTGGCTTTCAAATTTTTTGCAAATATTAACATTTTCTTAACTGAATGATGGCCATACAGATTATTTTAACATAATCAACATTTAGTTGTATTCAAGGCTACAGTTTGCATCATGAAATTGACACTCAATTATATTAAGTTTTGCAGCAGCCTTGTGAGGATCATTTTTGGAATACCTTACCAACAATCTATAGACCTTTTCAGTTGTAACTTTAGGTCTTCCAGTGCGGGGCTTGTTTTCAATAGTTTTGTGCTAACAAAATCTCTTGGTGTGTGACTTATTCCTGATTTTAAAACATTGTAAAGCTCAGAAATCTTTCTGTAAGATATTTAGCTTTAGCAAATAAAATCTTTATTTCATTTGAAATTTCCTTAGCTTTTTCCATGCTTTTGAAATAACACAAAGTAGTTGAATTACTAAATTTGACAAATGTTTTGACCTTTAACCATGCTTTTGAGGTAAGCTACTGTTTCTAAACTTTTGCACAGATCCCTTTTAAAAAAAATTAAATTTTAATTAACCGTTATCCTTTATAAATTTTGTGATTTGTATTATGAATTGAATTAATTTAAAGAACATTTGGTAAAAATTTCAGCTGATTTGAGCAAGTTTGTAAAAAGTTATGCTTTAAAAACTGAGATAAAGTTGGTGTTTCTAAACTTTCAGTATATATATATGTACACACACACACACACACACACACACACACACACACACACACACACACACACACACACACACACACACACACACACACACACACACACACACACACATGCTCGCTCACATAGAAGAGATCCATCTATATATAGCTAATATACATATTTTAGCAGTATCAAAGGAAGAATTTAATGTTTATGAAAATGAAAGCCCATATCCTCCCCATGAACCCCAATATCAACCAAGTGATCAAGGTGGAGATGTGGAAAGAATAGGTGAAACTTTGGAAGTAAAGACTTTTTTAAGATTAACTTTATAGTTATTATAATTTACTATAATTTATTAAATGATTTAAATGTTATTCTTGTTGCCTTAGTTTCAAATCACAAAGCAAATTTATCATTTTAGTCACAACTAAATTTTATAGTTTTGCTCTGTATGTCCTTATTAGAATATCTATTTTTAAATACACTGTTTTACTCTTTACTAAATCTTTTAGTCTCTGGGGATTATTAGTTTTGGTAATATTTGGTAATTAAACAATCAAAGTCAATTAACAAAAAAGAAATATTATCTATGAAATCAGTAATAATCTGAGTAAACTTTTCTAGGATAATTGGTTTCTTCATTCACAGTAAAAGTTAAAAGATAAATCTAAAAAGTTAAACAAAGAGCAATTCGAACTCTAACTTCTGATTCTAATTCTGTTTTTTTTTTTTAAACTAATGTCTTCGAAAACCAATTTAGATTTTAAAAACTTCCTTCTGCTGGTGCAGCAAATATTTGTGATTGTTTGCTTGTTTCTGATGCAGCGAATATTTGTGATTGTTTGCTTGTTTGTAGACAAATAGTGATAATGATGTGAAAGTAGAATCACAAGAAGAAGCTTCACAAGAAGATATAAAGGAAAAGTCAATGCCAAGTTTAGAAGAAATATATGCAGAAATGGATAACCATGAACCTATTTACCAACCTTTTGACAGCATACATTATTCAGTTGAGAGTTTTCAATCAAATATGGTTGAAGAGCATGGTAAGTTGTTTGGTACATTCAGTTCACCTAAAGAACTTACAATACTCATATAATCCCATAATTTACATAATTAATAACTGTTCAGTAAGGAAAAAAATCTCTGTTATATTAGATCAAAGTTATTCACATTTGGCAGTTTTTTCTATAATATGAACTTTTTGTCTTGAGAAAAACCATCCAGGATATACTAATATTAGGTTACAAAAATATAAGTCCTAAATTTAAACTGTTTTCTTTGTGGGAAAAAAAACATTGATTTAAATTAAGGTTTTTTGTTCTAACAGTTGTAAAATTCAACACAATTACAAGTTTTGGATCAAAAATGGCTAAAATACCATGTGTCACAAAATCTTAAATGTTATTAAAATGAAAATAAATGGTTGCAACACTTTTTTTTAAACCTGATGTTACAAAATGTTAATTAATCTTGACTCAAAGTTGAGATAATAAAGATGATTACTTATGCTCAATAAATTCTTAACAAAAAATTATGAATATATATATATATATTCTAAAGAAAAATTAATTATTTCCAGAATTATTTCCAGTGTGTTCACTGCTGTAGTCTATCAAGCAGTTCAGCAATTTCTTAGGAGTTCTTATCAAGCAGTTCAGCAATTTCTTAGGATAGCCAAGAAGGCTACTTGAACTCTTGAAACAATGCCAATGAGAGCTGATATTGTGATGCATTGATTCAGTTGCTAGTTTCAAATGAAATCCAAGTGAAACAACAGTTTGTGATGGATAATTGGAATTGTACAGCATAAAACAGACAGCCTTTTCATTTTAGTTATGCTGAAGAGCATTTTCAAAGCAGGCTTTGGAAAACTTAAGTCAAGCACTAAAAAGCTTAAGTAAAACACTAAACTAAGTGCTTCATCTATGTTTTGTTTTTGAACTTTTTTTGGTTTTTCAATTTTTGTCATACTCAATAGCCAGCTTTCCTGGAAATATCTAATATTTAGTGAAAGTCAAACTGTTAGATATTTCAAAGAAAAATCTGCAAATTAGATTTATTAATACATTACAAAAATATTACAAAATGCTCTTTGTTTTCTTAAGATTTCTTAAATCTTAAATTTTTTTGTTAGTTAAATAAAAGTATTATTTAAATTTAATAGTCAGTATTTAGAAAAATTAAGAATCAGAGTTAAAAATGCAGCATATTTCGTTGATGACTGCTGGTCAGATGATTCAAAAGTTAGTCATTATGCAGAAAAAATATTTAAGCTGGGAGTAAATCTTCAAGCTACACAAAAATTGTGTGTTTTTAAAGGTAGTTACCAATGAAGACTCTTACAACTTACTCCAAAGTTGGTTTAACAGACTTTTTTAATGTAAAGTTTTGGTAACCTTAATCTATAATGGATATCAGAATTTTTATTTGGGTAGATTTTACAAAATTTTGGTTAAATAAAATTAAATTCAGTTTTTTTATGACAAGATTTATTAAGGACATTGTGTTAGGACAATGATGAAATATTAAAATGTGGAATTTTTTTTTTTTTTTTTAAGATCCTAGCAAAGTTTCTATATCAAACTTCTTAAAAGTATTTAATCTTGTTATTTATTGCTTTGTATTTTTAATTCAGTTTTGATTTCTCCAATCTTATATTTATATATTTGTTAATCGTTTTAAGAGTTAGCTGGATATAATAGGAAAACAAATGGAATTTTATTTCCTAATCGGCCACCCTGTGCTATAAAATAGAAAATTTTTTTAGATGACAACAGAATAAATGATAAAGTCACCAACAAGAAAGATGAGTTGTAACTTGTTTTACGATTTATGATAGGTGATTATAATTTGTTTTTTTTTTTACATAAGTAGTTTTGGTTTGCATAATTTATGATTTATGACGTTTTTGATCTATGCAAGATTTTTTTTTTTTTTTGACTTTTGATTGGTCTTTTTACTTCAAAAGAGTTGCCTATCGCACTTTTATGTATCTTAGTTTTTTCTTTTGTAAGTCCTTTTATTATTCTTCAAAGCTTCTATATTAGTGTGTTTTCAAAATTTCATATATTTATAAAAAATTTTGTAAACATTTTTTATATTTATCAATATTTATAACTATTTCAATTATTAGTTTCTATTGAGCTGTAAATTAAAAAACTGCTTGTGCATCTTTGCGGGGTATCTATACATTATGGTCATTTATAAGAGCAACTTCTGAACTATTTATTCTACATGTGATAAATCTCTGGTGGCTAAGAGCTCAAACGATCGGAATTGAAAATAAAAACAAAATACAACCAGAAACACAAAAATTTCAATTCATTTTTAAAAGAGCATCTTGGTACCGTCGTAGCGTCCGTAATTTATAAGTACGCCCAAAAGCAAGTTTTTTAAATACTTATGTAACTAAACATTTTTTATCCGTTAACTAAAATTCAGTGTTCATAATTTAGATATACTTATAATATTAATTTTAATATGTTGATGAGCATGACGACTCGCATCACATCTAAGTTGATTATCTTAACTTTTGTAGATATGTTGTGAAGAAGCATAAAACATTTTTGATATCAGTTATGTATGAACAAAACCGGAAATGTACTTTCAGGTGATGAGATTTTCTCGGAGCAACGTCTAAATATTTCGGCATTCGAGTGAATATGTATCAATTAAAGATGGCTAAATTGTTTTCTCTAAAAAATTATTTGTTCAGAAGCAACGAGCCATACATTTAAACATTTTACCCTAGTTATCTAATCACTCCATCTAAGCAAAATATCTACTTGTGTGTAAATTTTAAATTGGTCTTGTAGAATCAATTGCTTTTGTTAGATTCTCTAAACAATGACTTTTTTTGCATTCATAATTTTTAATGAAAAATCAGTTGATGGGCCAATTTTGAACATTTTGCGTCTTCGAAAGTTTTTCAGAAATGTCGCATTTATATCAAATAATTCAACAACGTCTGGTACAATAATTTTAAAATGTTTCATCTTCAGAAAAAACGACATAAAAGAGATAATAAACTCGCTTTCTCGGTATTGTTTAAAAACAATTTGTAGAATGAGAAATCAATAAAATCAAACCAAACCAGAAAAAATCAAACTTAAAATTAAATAAAATAAAAAACTATTCTTAAACGGTTTCAAGTACTTTTTTGAAAGTATTGCCAGATAACTACACACAAAAAAGTTGTTTTTTTTTTGTGTTGCTTAATATAACATAATTCAAAAAAAAAAAAAAAATTTTTTTTTTGATTTTTAATGGGGGTGAGCCACCTTAATGATGAGTAGTCAGAGCTATGATATTTCCAAAAACAACAGGAAAAAGCGGTCATAATTTTGTTGAAAATTATGAGCATTTTAAAACATTTGGGAGGAGAAAATACAGTTAATCAGAAATAAGTCTGTTTGCGCAAGTAAGTAACATAACATAATGATCTTAGTAGCATTGACAAATAATAAACTACATTTGGTTAGATGAAGCAATAGATGATGAAGCAATAGATGATGTTTTCGGACCTTTAACTAAAAAATGTTAGAATACAAAGTGTTAGTGCTCGACATGCTGATGATTATTTAAAATCGAAACCAAAATCTTTCTGAAGTAAATTTTCCATTGTACCAATAATTGATCCAATCAATAATCAGGATCAATGATCAGGATTGGGATTATTGATCAGGATCATCTTTAGTATATTTTGTGGAACAGAATTTTATCTAGTTATTTCATCTTTTTTTTTTTCTTTTTTTTTCTATTTTTAAACTAATTCCAATCATCATAGATCTCCAAGCAATAGAAAAATTGGGCTCAGAAGAAATATGTGTAAAGTGTAAATGAGGGTAATTACCACCATGGACTTTAAACTTCATTTCAGCAGAGCACTAAGCACTAAGTTGCTTAATGCTATTGTATAAAGAGAAAAAAAAACTATAAGATCAAAATAATAGATGTTTACTTGTCACAAAAGTGATTGGGTTTATTAACCAATTTTTAACCATTGTTAATGACTGACTTAATGACCACTGACTTTAACTTTAAAGTTGAGTGCTTTTCACGCCATTTTCCGGTTTCTTTTAAACTTGTTGAAAAACCTTGCCAAAGCCGCGGTTTGTTTGTTTTGATTGATCGAAATAGCCTTTTTTAAACCTTCACGTGACAAATTTAGTAAGTCCTTTTTTTCATTTTTAATTATGTAATATATAAAGTAAGACTTTTGCAAGAAATTTACGGCCCCCAGTTGCTTATTAATTTGTTTAATTAAGATGAAAAAAATATATTTGAAAGAAACTGGTGCTTAATGTCTCTAAACTTAAAGAAGATTTTTATAACCTCCTAATATGTATTAATCATGTGTAAATTCTATGTGACAAAGTTACATAGATATGACTAAAATTGCAAACAATTATCATTTTTTATGGAGATATTTAATGTATTTTTACAATGGAGTCTGTTATCCATTTATTTTGCAGAATGTTTTGGACGGCCTTAGTGGATTGTTGACCTAGTAGTGACTGGTTTTATGGCTTTCCGCGGCGTCATCCAGCAGTAGCCTCAAGAAACGGAATGCCATAGAAATTCAAGAGAAAAGCTGAAAAATTCAGTCAAAAAACGGTTTGATTTACTTAAGAAGGCATTAAAAAATTGCAGGAGTTAGTGGCCTCCCCAGTCAGACACTCAACTGCAATCAATTAGGCTTTATCACTGACCCAAAAACACAGTTTGTGTCAGCAAAAAAAAGTGCTACTACAGTGCCCCTGAGAATTGTTGGTTCGGGCCGTCAGCAAGTTACTGTAAATTATGCATAATCAGTTAGCGGACAGGTACTGCCGCCATATATAATATTTTGTTATAATTTTTTTTTGACATTTTGTTATAATTTTTTTCCCTTGATGTTTTTTTATAATTTTTTAGCATTAATGTAACTATCACGTTTCATATTTTTAAGAATAAAGATTTTCCCCTATAAAAAAAGAGTTATCTATTATTTATCAAAAGTTACACTTTAAATTTTGTATTAGTTATCAAGTTCTAAGCAAAGAATTTAAAGTGTATGAAAAAATAGGGCTAATCGCCCCGCTTTATCCTACTTAATAAAAAAGAAAAATTTTTTTTTTTACTTTTGAATTGAAGTGATCATTTCAATTTAAAAATAGTTTTGGTTTCGCAGCCGGCATTTTTGTAATGGTAAAACATAAGCGCTGACTACTCTTAGAAAGTTTTGTTTCGAATCATGCAGTTCACACTTTACTAAAAGCTTATGATTAAATACTTAAAAATTTAACAATGGAAGGAGAGCAAACTTCTCTGTAAGTTCCATTTAAATTGATTTTTAAAAATTTTAGCAGTATTTTTCATCTAAGTGATTACGGTCAACTTTGAAGTGAAACTAGTTGCAAAATAACTCTATTTAAAAGTGAAGTTTTAAAATTACTTTGTTCCTTAAAAATGTGCAAACTCTTATCATATTAGTATGAAATATACTTTTTATATAATTAGGTATTAAATGTAAAGTTTTGAGTTCAAAATATTCTTGTTTTTATTCATCTAACAAAAGCTGTAATCACTATTAATTGTGATTTCAAACCACTTAAAGTTCTTTCTTTCTTTTCTATTTGCTTTTAAAGCACATTATTATTTTTTTTAATTTAGAGTGACACAACATATTTAAAGTGCCTAATATATTTAAAGTAGTAATCTAAAAGTCAAAAAAAAAGTTTGGTAATTTTTTTTTTTTAATGCAAAAAAATAAACTTTAGTTGCCTTATATATTTAACCTCCTAATTATTTGAGAAAAAGATTTTAGAATACTTTATGTGTTAAAAACTAGAACTTAATACTTTGATATTTAACAATTTCATATTTGCATTAAGTGAACAAACAGTTGTGTACTGTCAAAGGGGGTTACTTTGTCCAAAAAACTTGCACCTTAACATTTTAGTAATGTTATATTTAATATAAATTGTAGTAAGTTAGTAAAAACATTTTTAAACTATTAAATAAAAGATTCCCTATCCATCCATACCACTTTTTTAAATATTTAAAAATAATATATTTATTTTTGGTTATTTTAAGAATTTGGCCAAAGTTACCCAGGGGTTGGGGTTACTTTGACCACTTGTTGTTTTCTCATATAAAATGCATTGTAAAAATATTCTAGTACAAAGATACCCCACCCATTGAGTAACTATGGCCAAAGGAAAGTAATAGACAAATTTAAAAATTCAAAATCTTATTTATTTATAAAACATTAGAAGCAAAACACAACATTGAACTTAATTGAAAAAATTGGTTATACATGTAAAACTGAAACCTGTCAAGTAATTTCTAAACTAAAAGATTTTAGTTGCAAACTAAAACACTTAAAAAGGAAAAAAAACATCCAGTTCAGGAACTTTAAAATGTCCTCTTTTGTTCAATAGTTTCGGAGGCTCAATTTTTGCTTTTTATTAAAAATGTTCATTAACTTGTTTTTTATTGTACTTCTTGGGATTTTGTACAGTTTAGAGGCACTAGTTTGAGCACACCTTCCTGATCAAATGTCATCAAGACATTTTTGTAGAGTTTCATTTGAATAGTCAGCATACTTACGACTACCAACTTTCCGCACATAGTTTCTAGGCATGCTGATTTCACTACCCTTGAATCTCACCTGGAAACAACAAAATGGTATCAGGAAACAGTACCAAAAGATTATTAATGTATATAAAATAATAGGTAACATAATAAACATTTATAAAATAAAATTATAAATTGTGGGGTAACTTTGGTCAATAATAGGCTTGGCCAAAGTTACCCCACTTAGGCTGGAATAGGTTATGCCATAACATTCTTAGCAATAAACAAAAAAAATTGATTACATATTATTGTAATAATTTAGATAATGTCTAACAACTATATATATAAGTAATTAGAGTACTTACTTGCTTTATAAATTCGTATTTAGTTAGGTGTACATGGAAAAGTTTGGAAGGTAAATATTGATGTAACCATAACAACAAAACTTTTACTGCCAGTAGTGCCAACCTAAAAAAAGCTGAAAAATTAAATACCCACATAATAATTAAAGTTAAAGTGTAATCTATGATTTGCATGTATGAAAGTGGGAAAAAATATATATTTAATGGAGTTATAAGCTAAATAAACTTTTTGCCGAAGTGTGGCCAAAGTTACCCACGCTGGCCAAAGTAACCCCCTTTGACAGTATAGTAATATTTTTACCTTGTAAAACAAAAAATGCAATATAGAAATTTTGTTACAAATATATGAAGCAGACTATTGTCTGCTTTATATATTTTTCTTTACAAAATTCTTTCTGAAAATTTTGTAAATGTTTTTCTTTTAAGTTGCCAATACACAAATTTATACTCCTACTGTTTCTTTAAGCTATCATTAAAATGGCAGTTTTATTGAGTTACTATATGTAGGTGTAAAAGTTTAAATTTTGATAGTTTTTAATTCATTTTAGCTCTACAAGTATGGTAGCTGATATGGAGTTTCCATTTTGTGATGAAGTAGGTAAGTATGAAAAGCTGACAAAGGTTGGTCAAGGTACTTTCGGTGAGGTTTTCAAAGCTAGACACCGTAAAACAAGAGAGATTGTTGCTTTGAAAAAGATATTAATGGAGAATGAAAAAGAAGGGTTTCCAATTACTGCTTTAAGAGAAATCAAAATATTAAAACTTTTGCAACATGAAAATATTGTCAACCTCATTGAGGTTTGTCGTACAAAGGCAACAGGTTTTAACAGGCAGCGTCCAAGTATTTACCTTGTTTTTGAATTTTGTGAGCATGATTTAGCAGGTTTACTTTGTAACCAATCTGTTCGCTTTTCACTTCAAGAAATCAAAAAAGTAATGCAAATGTTGTGTAATGCATTATATTTCATTCATTTTAACAAAATTTTGCATCGAGATATGAAAGCAGCCAATGTCCTTATCACAAAGCACGGTGTGCTGAAACTTGCTGATTTTGGATTGGCCAGAGGCATATACTTAACAAGAGACCCTCAGAAATACAGGTAAAGCACTGTAAATCATTCTTTATCAAGAGTTGGATTTCCCTGATGTTTTTACGCAAGTAAGTAGTTTTGTAGATTGTATCTAGTTTTGACTGGAAAGGCCAACTTTAATGAATCAGCTACTTGTAATAAAAATTTTTTGTTGGAAATAGTTTTTAGGTTTAAAAACACCAAATCAAAAGAGAATTTTTTTGTGATTCTTTTGCAATTAGGTTGTTTCAAATCAAGGCTTGAAATCATAAATTATTGGGTGCCACTTCTTTATTAGAGCTTAATAAATTATTAACCCTAAGTTAAGATATTATGGATAAAAATGGTCCCTAAGTATGGTTGTTTCTTGTTTGCCATAGTTTAACAATGTTGTTTGTAAACTTAACCTATTATGTACTAACTTACTATATTAATTATGCTTTAAATAGAAAATTATTTAAAAATAGCCAGGTATTGTTAATTGAACTAATGGTACCTGGCTATGAGTACAAATTGAGTATAAGGAAGCTAAAAATAATTACTAGTCTTTCCATCTGATGAAAATAAATCAAAAATTTAAAAAACTATTTTTCTTCCTTGTGATGTAGTTCACATGCAGTAACCTGATTTTAAAACCAATGACATAAAGCAAAATGATATTGAGATTTAAAGTGTAACACATCATATACAAAGTGTAAATCATTAAAAAAATTTTTTTTTTTTAGGTATACAAATCGAGTGGTTACACTATGGTACAGGCCTCCTGAACTTCTTTTAGGTGAAAGAAATTATGGTCCTCCAATTGATATGTGGGGCGCAGGTTGCATAATGGCTGAAATGTGGACTCGGAGCTCCATTATGCAAGGAAACACTGAACAACATCAATTGACTTTAATCTCTAGTTTGTGTGGGGCCATCAACCCAGAGACGTGGCCTGGTGTAGAAAATTTAGAACTTTATTCTAAAATGGAATTACCACAACAATCTAAACGAAAAGTTAAAGAGCGTTTGAAGGTTTATGTTAAAGATCCACAAGCATTAGATTTAATTGACAAACTTCTTTGGTTAGATCCTTCAAAACGTTGTGATGCTGACTCTGCTCTTAATCATGACTTTTTTTGGAGTGATCCAATGCCATGTGAGTTAACAGGAACTCTTTCCAAGCTTAGTACATCAATGTTTGAACTTCTTACCACATCTAGACGAGGAGCTGGTGGCCCTCGAATGCCACCTCCTAGTCAATCAAAACAACCACAGACATCCTCACAAAATATGGGAGGGGTAATTTATGACAGAGTTTTTTAAAATTTTAAATGCGTTTTGTAAAACCAAACAATTAGTCTTTGGGTCTCGGTTTAACAAGATAAATCTCAATACTAATTCCAGTCTTAGCAATTACTTGTCTTTTGCTTGGAAGACTGCAGCTTTCCGAGTAATAAAGTGTTATAGGTTACGCTTCAAATGTTTAACACAGAATGAAATGGTTGATGCTGTGTGAAATGCTCTAGTTTTAAAGAACCATAAAAGGAAGTTTTTGATTTTATGGAATTCTATTGCTATAAGTATTGAGAATTTGAAAATACTTTTTATTTTTAAATGATTTCGAACGAAAAGACTTATTTCTAAGGGTGTACTGTTCTAAAATGGAATAATTTTATCAATTTAAAATTTTTTCGTTTTAATGATCTCTACATGTTTATATGAATGATACTTTGAAATTATAGTATTTTGTACAGAAGTTGTTCTGTTGATTTTTTACAGAATAGTGTTTGACAATGAAGCATATTTGGATGAATTCTTCCAATAACTATATGCACGCGCACAAAAGCTGAAAAATATTAGTTTTGTCAAGAAAGTTGTTATAAGTGTCTTCTCTTGCTTAGTTCTTTTCGAACAGGTGTAGAATTGAACGATTCAAAATTCGCATAAATTCACAAGATCCAATTTTATTCCTATCATATACAGTGGTGGTCAGGGAATTAGCACATATGAAAATGTGATTTTACAATCTGATAGTTTTCTTGAAGTTTTAATTAAAACGTCATTTCTATTGCAAATTTGTCTGGGCACGTAAACATCACAGTGTGTAAATGTCATCTATCAGAAAAAATTTCGTAGAGCGATGTGTCAAAATCTAATAGATTTGGCTCGGTTGGCAAAGTTCACGTGTGGCGTCCACGGAAGTAACAGTTGAATTCCGAATACATTACCAAATTACTAAATTGAGTTAGCTTCTCTATAAAGATTTTTTAGAACATCACATGGAACTATTTGCTGACGAAAGCATGCCGTTGAAATGGACATTTATGGACGACGATCCTAAACACACTTCACGATTACAAAAAAAAGTAGCTTGATCGTTCTATCGAGGTTTTGAAGTCACCTTACATCATTATCTTAAATCTATTGAGAACATTCGAGATGACATTAAAAAGAATGTAAATATGAGAATAAATTATGGGAAACAGTAAAGGAAGGGTAGTATTTTTACATCTCGGTCCCGAGTGTTAGTTTGGAAGCGGTTGTAAAACAGAAAAGTTATCCAACCTTATATTGTAATAAATAAATAAAAAAACTTAAAAAGGAAAATCAAAAAGAAAATTTGTAATTTTTTTTTTTACTGATTTCTGCTAATGAAGTCGCCAAGGAAAAATTTGAATTCAATTAAATACAAGTTTTTAACTTTTTTTTTTTTCCCGGCGAAAATTTAAACGTTACTTAAATTTATAACGGAGCACTGACACGGAAAACTTAAAAAAAAATTCAAAAACTTTATTTGGAGATCTTGTTAAATTGATTGACTTGTGTGGCAATTCCCTGACCTTCACTACAAGGACATACATACATACATACATACATACATACATACATACATACATACATACATACATACATACATACATACATACATACATACATACATACATACATACATACAAGAATACGTACTAAGTTCGATGTTGTTGAAAGTAAAACAAAAGGCAAGAAACTGAAAGAAAAAAAACTAATGAATATTGATGAGTTGGGTTTATTTATATGTTTAGATCTTTTGTGCCCTGAGTTAATTTTCTTTCAAGATCTTGTATTTCTAATAAAGGGGAGGGGTTAAAGGCCATATGAGTGAAGGTTGATAAACAGTCTGACCTATTGACATTTTCTTTACTTTTTCTTTTGGTTAAAAAGGTGGCTTGCAATTTTTTTTTATCGCACTTACTGTTTAACAATTGTGATTTTGATGTGAAAATTGTTGATGTTGCTTCTGTTGTTATTAGAGCTGCTATACAAACTACGGGTATATAATTTTGGCTAACAAAAGATAATTTGTGGTGGGGGTTTGTTTAAATCTCAAGAAAAGAGCACTTTAAAAAAGAATGAAACGGCGAATTTTCCCCGCACTCTTTTCCGAAAATTTACTTTCAGTAATAAAGGGTTTAATTAAATCACGGAAATGATCTATATTTTGTCTCGCGCGGTTTAATTTTGTATCTATTTCAGGTCAAAAGACGTCGTACTGCTTGCTTCATTATTAGTTGGCTATGATTATTTGGTCGCAATTGAGAATTAATTATAGTGTAGTTTTGTTAATAACTAACTTATTTGATTATTGTCGTTTCTTATAATTACTCGCTATTTGAAAACTAAAACCTTTGCGTGTGGTCTGAATATTTGTTTTTCAGTGCGGTTACAGTGCTAGAAAGCTAGGTAAGAAATAAATTTTGTGGGAGATTTTTTTGCCACTGAAGACAAGTCAAGATGTGTTAAAACTTGCTATAAGCGTGTTTCTACGATTAAGAGTTTTTCTAAAAGTTTACTCCTAAATAATTCCTTTATTTCTGATTAGTTACATTATCAAAGGCTTTTTGAATCTTTGTGGCCTTTCTAAAACCATGTTTGGTTAACTTAAAAACGCTTCTCAAATGAAAACAAAAACTCCTAAGGTAAGCATTTGAGAAATAAAAAGATTCAAAATAATTGTAGCAAAAATTTTTGTTTGTTTAGCATTAAGTTAGCTCAGCTTATGATTGTTAACGCCACTATAAACAATGCAAAAAATATCGCCGCAAGAACAAATAATTTAAACGACTCCGCTTTATCATAGCGGCAAGAAAATTGTTGCTGCGCTGGCTTTAAATTACAACAGATAATTGCTTCCTGTTACTTTAACAAGAATCTTTTAAAAATTTCACTTCGTATCCAAGCATTGTAATGTTTTATTAGTGTTAGTAAATCTGTAATCTTTTCTCTGCTAAAAAATATTGAAAGTTTGGTTTAAGATTGACATTTCATAACAAACTATATTTTGTTTCAGGAGCAAATATACATTTAGTGAGGTAATGTACTTTATACTTTTTATACATTGAACCGGCAACTTTGACTTTAAACATGAAAGCATGGGTATTACAGGGGAAATTATCACTTTGGTCAAATAAGTATCAGTCCAAATCGACAGTCGATATCAGTCGGGACAAATATGATAGCGTTGATGAATCTTCGAAAGAGACAAATAAAACTACTGGAAAAAATACATTGAGGCGGAGAAAATCAGATAATTCGTATACAGGTGCAAATAAAAAGGAACTGGGGCAGAGTAAATCATTTCGAAAATCAAATTCTTCAAAATCTAACGTTAAAGCTGTAGATGATTTGTACCAAGCTGATTTACAAATTTTATCCAATTCTGAAACTTGTTTTTCACACAATATTTGGTATTATGGAACACTTGACATATGTCAAAACAATGACTTTTCAGAAGAATGCTTAATTTCAGGAACAATTCTTGTTCGTATCGACAGATATGGAAGCGTAGCTTATAACTTGACATACACTGTTGAAAACGAAATTTATACCTGTAGATTTCCATTTGAAGATGGGAAGTACTCATTAAACTTTGACGACCCAACACAACCAAAATTTTTGAGCATAAGTTCATTAATTGCACATATGGTGGAAAACAATTACTTAGAGAGAGTCACTTTTGAGTGGCTTATCGAAAACTATAAGACAATCAATTAATCTTTTTTGGGCGTCGAATTTCTAGCTTTTTCACTATTCTTAAAAGTTTTCTTCAATTTTCTTTATACAAACTCGTTTTTAAAATGTTTATTTTTCGAAAACGAAGTGAACATAGGCTTCAGAAACAAATCTGAGTTTACATAATGCAGTTTTTTTGTTGTATTTTGTATTGTTTTGCGTTAAAATGTTTATATACAGATAGACATGGCTTTAACTCAACATTTATTGGCAGTATTTGTTTTTCACACTATATAAATGATTAATTCACAAAATATTACACAATATTGCAACTTGACTTATAATATCTTGCAATTAAATAACGTTTTATGGCAGCTTATTGTCATTTACGTGATTGAAAACTAACTTTTTTACTGAATTTCAAAAATTTAATATTTTTCTTTGTTTTCAATTTCTGAAATAATTTTTTAAAAAAAATTTAACTGTTTTACATAGTGATACAAATTTATTTAAAGTAACTACAATTTATTTTCAGTTTTCCATTTCGTCACTTCATTTACATGGCTTCAATGCGGATTTTGCAGAACATTTAAGTATAATAATTTACTTTAATTTGGGCAAAGCAATTGAATGAATATGGTGAATTAAAGAAACTTTTAAGTTTAATAAATTATTGTTCAGAGAAGAGGAAAAAAAAAAAAAAATCATATTTGAAAAGTTAAGCATAATTGACATTTAACAATTATCGTTCATGCTTTCTAACAACCGTATTTATTAAATAACAAATCGCAGCAATTTAACACTAAAAGTTGATTGAATTGGCCATCTTTGGTAATGTCTTTACTAAATTTAACTTTTGTTTTAAAAAGTATGAAAGTTAATAATATAAGTGTAAATTTTATTTTATTATTAACAGTTATTATGTAATTAACAGTTATTTATGGTTAACAAAAAGTACATCATGGTAAAGAATAAATCTGTCAAAAGATATTTTTTAACTAACACTACCACTTAATATAGATAGTTAAAATCTCACTAAAAAAATTCCTAACTTAAGGAATGAAGTGTAAGGGCTATGTTATGTAGCTATCAAATCTTAAACTGCCTTCTTTATATTTGTCAACTGTATATATTTGACAGTTTCTCTGCATTTCAACAACAAAGAAGGCTTTGGTTGAAATGAGATTTCAATAAATGGGTTTTGGTTCAAATGAGGGGCAAGGTTTTACTTTTATTTTTAATTTAATGTATACAAATTTGGATTTATATTATTATGAATGTGCATAGATGTGCAAACATTTATGATGGAATTAAATTAATTCAAGAAATGGTTTTTTTTCTTTTTTTTTCTTTTTGGTAGATGATCCTCAATTCCAGAATAAAGTTACAAACAAAAATGATGTAAGTTGTAGGAAAACTGAAAAGCAAGAAAGAAGAAATAGTAAGTAGAATTTTTTTTATATCTTAAGTTCATATTCACTTACAATAACTTCTGCTGCTGCTAGTAAAGATGATGATGATGGTGGTGATGGTGGTGATGGTGGTGATGGTGGTGATGGTGATGGTGGTGATGGTGGTGATGGTGGTGATAATGGTAATGGCGATGGTGATGTTGATGTTGATGTTGATGTTGATTAAAAAAATCCTAATTTTACAGGTTTTGCTCATTTTTTCAGTGAAATGTTTGTAAAATATAGTTGACAGCACATTTTTAAAATTACAGATCTTTTTGAATACCATGAACATATCCCTTCAGAAAAAGTGGCAGCATCTAATCCTAGTTCTAAATGGTTTGATTTTGATAGTCAAACTGAGGACAAAATTGCTGTGAGGTAAAAAATCAAGGCAGTATTAAATCGTAAAAATAGTGGTAAAAAATAGCAAAATTAGTATTAAAAGAAAAATCAAAAAAATAAATTGTATTAATTCATTTTCATGTTTTTTTTAGAAAGGAATATAGAATCCCAGATTGGTATGAACACAATGAAAACTTACCCTTGATATCTTCATATATTCCAAAAACAGATACAAATTTTCTTAGCTTTGATAGTTTATATAGCTGGCAGAGGTATCTTTAATTTTAATTTATACAAATAATTTTCAAAAAAGTTAATCTGATGTGAATGAAAGGCTTATACTTTGTGTTTTAGACGTATTTCTCCAAAATTACCTCCATTCCCTGAGCGAATGAAACCAAAAAACCAGGATTAATCTAAAAAAATAAGTACTCTTGTGCTTCCAAAAATGCAAGTAATTTATATTTTTTCTGCTGTTTAAGATCTTTTTTTTTTTTTTTTTGATTTTTCTTTATTTTCTTCAATTTCTGTCTCAATTCTAGATTCCCTAGAGGAGGTATAAAAAAAGCAGAGGAAAAAGGTGATATGTATAACTTACTAGCTTATACATACCAAAGAGATTTTATAAAAAAATCAAACGAAACAAATGCTGAATCTAAGCGAAAAAAGGTAAGAAAAAGGGTAGATTTTTTTAGCTCTTAATTCATTAAATAATCCAATACCAATAAAACATTTATACTGTCTTATACATAGGTATATAGGTACATAGGTAAATAAAGTATGTGATGGAAAAAAAAGTGACCTGAAGTTTCAGGGACTTGTATTTTTACTTTACCCCTAAACATGTTATTTCAGCATATTATTGTCATATATTTTGTTGATGCTATCAATTATCTATACATAAATTTGAAAGAAGAGCTAACTAGCTGTAAATTCAGTAGGTGGATTTAGGCATGTTTTATGTGGGCTAAAGCCTAGGAAGCCAAATTACATAGAATTATGCTAAAGCACCATTCATAGTATTGTCAAATAATTGACAATACTACGAATGGTGCTTTAGCATAGTTGTATGTAATTCTCAAGGGCTTATTATATGAAACATTTTATTCTGGGTGCATACCATCCAAAACTTTAATTTCATGGTTTGCTCTTAAGTATTTCTTTAATGAAAACTATTGTTTACTTATTTTCAAGAAACAATTACTTGATTATTTTGTATGGAGTAACTTATTTTCTTTTGCAAAATAACCCAGACATATGCTCAATCTAATATGAAAAAGAAAAAATTTTGCAAATAAACAAGTTTCTCCCTATTCCAGATTAAAAACAGAATGTCTTAATAAATTATTACTTATTCTAGAAGAGTACTATTGATCAATTGCCTATACTCTATTTTATACATTTCAAAATTCAAAATTTTTAATTCTAAATCAACTACCTATACTCTATTTTAAACTATCAATTTTAAGCTCTTAATGCAAAAAAATGGTCCTCCATCAGCCCCTCCACTAAAATGACCAGCCTCTCTCCTTGCCCCCTCTCCGACAAGTGGTTTAGTTTGCCGACCGATATGTACGTCTTAATGATTAAAGCCATTCTTCTGTAAGACTTGGCAAGTGAAATCTAAAAGTAATAAGTTCTTGTATGGATTGCCTTGAACCATACAAAACTGAATCAAAAATTTGAGAAAAGAATGGTTTTGCTAATGAATTTGTTGTGTAAAAACAACAATCAGTGGTGGATTAAACGCTAAGCGGACTAAATGTTTAAAAGGGGTTCCGAGATTTTAAGGAGTCCCAAAAAAAGTTCTTTTGTAAAGTATTTTTTTAACAATTTCTTGTAACATTTATTTTCAATTTTAGGAACGTTATTTAAAAAAAAACAACAGAGAAACAGAAAGTAAGAAACAGTAAAAAGTTTTTGTCTACAGTTTTTGGGGTTTTTATATGTATGATAAAAAATCTGTAACTTTCTAAAGGTGAGTTTCCACTCGTTCGTTTTAGCAACGGGAAAGGGGAAGGGATGGGAAAATTAATCATGTGAGCATGCGCAGTGATTAATTTTCAAAATTAAATTACAAATTGTGCATACTCACGTGATTAATTTTCCCATCCCTTTCCCTTAGCTAAAACGGATGAGTGGAAACTCACCTTCATACTCGCCTTCATTCAGGAAAACCTTTTTATTTTTTTATTTTTAACCACTAAGGCCCTCACTTGAGTTAATTCACCACTAACAACAATCACTGTGGTTCACGGTGGTTTGGTATATATAAAATATTGCTTACTTAGTCAAGCAACACAGCTTCTTCTGGCTGACCTAAACTTTGATTTGGTGTTCTCATTACAAGCTCTATCTCAGAAACTGTAAAAATTGAGTCTGTTCACTATGATTTAAAGATATCCATATTATTTTAAAAATTGATGAACTGAGATATGCTAAAAGTTAATCTAATCAAGACGTCAAAGTAATACAACACTTTGTGATGTATTTTCTTTTCATTCTTTTTTGTCAATACTTGTTGTAGTTGGAAGAGAAACGAATGATGAAAGAGAAGTTGAAAACTGAGCGCATGGACTATTGCAGGTCTGATCGCGAAAGCGATTTACTATTCCTTATGTCTACAATTTTGAGTGAAATTTGTCATTTTCTCATTTTTTCCCTTTGATCGTTTTATGCGAGTTCTTAATTACTAAATTTTTTTTTTTTTTTTTTTTTACTTACAGGAACAAAAAGAAAGATGCTCTCGCCATAACAAAACCTCTTTTTAAATTAAGCAAGTAAGACATATTTTTGCTGTTGTTGTTTTCGACTATAAGTAGTATAACCGTAGATTTCCCTAATTCCGAACAGTCCCTAATGCCGAACAGCTCTAGTTCAATTATTGTTACATCTTTTTTTTTTTTATGGGATTTTTAAAAGGAAAATTGATTAATAAATTGGAAGAGTAGGGTTATGAGAATATGAAGAAATATTTTCAAAATATATATTGATACCATTAAATTTTTTAATCGCAAGCTAAACACTTTTTAAAAACCCTGAAAAAGCAACAATATAAAACCAACTTAAATAAAAAAAGACAATTTAAATTGCGTACTGTTCGATGTAGAATTTGATGGTGATTATTTATCTGAAAAAAAAAGTCAAAAACTAGCAATACTTCGTAAGATATCTTAAAAATAGTACTTTTCTGCATAATTAGAACGTTTTCCAAATTCCGAACAGATTTTGGAATGCACTTTTTTTTGCAAAAGTTAGCGTTTTTACGTGCAAGTAATTAACAACAATATTTAACAATAATATTTTAACGACGTTAACTTAGAAACTTATAAACGTTTTTAACCTTTTTATTGAATTTCTAAACGTCTTGTTTATCTTAACGTTTGTTAATAAAAAAAAAAAAGCTTCCTATTTGATTAATGGGGAAGCATTCGCTATGGGTGCAACCAACCTGATACTAATAACTGAGATTTCTTCTGGTTAACTGACAGAAACAGGCAGTGACTGTGAAGGTTTTTTTTTTAACTGATTACAAAAAAATAATGGAAGACAGGATCTAATAAATAGATGATGCACACTCTGCACCAACACAATGTTATACCCTTACATTAAAGTAAAAGTAATTTTAAATTTTAAGAATCTTTTTACCTAACCCTAATCTAGAGGTCTACGCTAGTATAAATTATTAACTTTTTTAAATTGAATGCCATTTTTTGGGATTTGATATGTACGTTTGGAATTAGGAACACGTGTTCCTAATTCCGAACGAAAACTTTACTTTTTAAATTTAAAAATTAACAATATTTTTATAATAAATATACTTGTTGCTTAATATGGTTCGATTCAGTTTAGGTTCCAGCTTATTTATTTAAAAAAATCAATATGAAATTCAAAAAGCAAGCGGAGTTATTCAACTTTAAGTACGATTTTGTTCGGAATTAGGGAAATCTACGGTTTATCAATATATAATTAGCTATTATACGTTTCTTTTGTACAAAAAGGTATAAATATCACGCACGTTGCTTTTGTCTAGATTTGAAAAAGTTCCAGCTTGCGTTGACAGTCACAGGGTTTAAAAAGTATCAGTGTCGATCTTTTTTTTTCACATTTCATCTCCTTTATTTTCTCATGTATAAAAGATTGTAGCAATTCGTTATTCTAAAAGTATGTCTAAACTTTTTTTTAAATTTTCTAATTTATCAAAAAACGACTTGATGAACAAATTCATTAATTCACTATTTATTTGTGGATGAGATCTTGATGATGTCACTTAAATTTTCTTTTCGTTAAGAACGACATTATTTAAATTACCGTATACATTCGCTGGTAAACATGAGTATAAAACAAAGAAATTACAACTATGTATGATACTTAAAGTTTCATGCCTAGCGGCAATCACCAGCCATGAAACATAAATATTATTTCATGGCTGATGATTGCCACTAAGCATGAAACTTTAAGTACCATTTATATATATATATATATATATATATATATATATATATATATATATATATATATTCGATAAATGTTCGATTAAACTGTAATTGCTGCGCGAAACTTAATTTTATTTGTTTTGTTTTTAAAAGATAATAAACTTTTTTCAATAAAACTACTTTTTTACGTAATGAGACAAAAACACTGCGTGGCGCAACATTTTTGTCGTGCATCGTTTTATAGCAAATCATTTTTTCGATGTTCTGATTTACAAATCTAGAATCTGTTTTATCACTTGAAATAAAATCGCCTCACCAAGAGCAAACTTTTTAACTGCTAACAGGCGCAAGCTATACATAAACGTACTAGGATAACAGCGAACAAGTATAAACACGAATGCGATGCAGTTTGGATTAGAAGACAACCATTTTTTCACTGACTGGCTCAATTACGAACTTTTTTTTCACTAACTGGCTCAATTACGTTTGTGTGTAAGAAATGGCGTAGGTGCGAACATGATGCAGAGTATGGATTAAGTAGGCTTCGCATAAACTGCTTCATGTTTTTACATTCTGGAAATCCATTTTATATTGAGCTAGTAAAGTATTGAATATCAAATTCAGTAAAATTTATGGAAGAAAATCGATTTAATCCATTCCCAGCATTCTTTATTTGATATGATTGTGTTTAAGTTGTTTGTCCTGGGGTTCAAAACTTTCGTTCCTATTGGATTGAAAAATTAAAACGATTTTTTTGCACTTTTGTAGCACATTTTTGGGGTCTTGGCTCAAAACTCATATTAAAGTTTTTTCAAAAAAATATGCATGCGTAAACAACATTTAAACATGTTGACATGTTGCGCAAACCATGTATCCGCATGGTACAACTGCAAAGTTTTTTGTCCGTTTTCTCATTCGTAAATTATAATAATATATCGAGTTTGTGTCTTGGCCTGGCAGTTTCAGGAAAGAAAACTTAGCAAGCAACTTGCATGTTTACGTTTGTTTAATGACAGGTACAATCTTAAAATTTTTCCAGCAGAAACTGCAGTTCTCATTAACCCTTGCTTAAACCCTGTTTTTGTCCTCGCTGATATCAACAGCATCAAGGCAGATTTTGAAAAGGTCTCCTCCATTGTCCATAGTCAGTCTAATAAGTGTATCATGTGATGAAAGTGAGCGATATTTCAAAATATGCCAGATAAATTCTCCTTTTTACTGAAAAAATCTATTAATGTATTTACTGAATGAATCTTACTGAACTCGACGTGAATTCTTCTAGGTCTTTAAAAAGAATCAATTTTCTTCGGATTGAGTTTCCTTTGCAGTCCAAGTCTTGTGTGGTGACATGAAAAAATGTTCAAGCGATTTCCCTACAAGAGCAAATTTTTTTGAAAGTTGGACTTAACACCAGTTCCTTTTGGTGTTAACTTGTTCGAGAATAATGCTAATTTTCGTGTTCTTGTATTTTTTTAAAAGTTGAACTTAACACCAGTTCCTTTTGGTGTTAACTTGTTCGAGAATGATGCTAATTTTCGTGTTCTTGTATTTTTTTGAAAGTTGGACTTAACACCAGTTCCTTTTGGTGTTAACTTGTTCGAGAATGATGCTAATTTTCGTGTTCTTGTATTTTTTTGAAAGTTGGACTTAACACCAGTTCCTTTTGGTGTTAACTTGTTCGAAAATGATGCTAATTTTCGTGTTCTTGTATTTTTTTGAAAGTTGGACTTAACACCAGTTCCTTTTGGTGTTAACTTGTTCAAGAATGATGCTAATTTTCGTGTTCTTGTATTTGAGAGATGAGTTGCTTGTTGAATACTGATCATGTCAGATGTAAACAACAGTTTTAGGTTTTATTTTTGTAGTCTGAAAGATGAGAAGAGAACAACTGGAAGAAAAGAGCCTGCAAGTTGATTGGGTTGTACTGTGCCACCAGGTGGTGGTGTTTTGTTCTTAATGACAGAACTCGCAAATTGTTTTCCACTCTTGGGAAATTTTTGAATGAGACGTTTAAAACTTTTTGCTTTTGTGTCTGGAGTGCAAATATGGCTTTTGCCCCTTGATTGACTGAAAAGAATTGTTGACACTGCTTTTCATCTAAAAAAGGTGGAGTTTTTGAGAACGAGTTCAACTTACTTTCTTTTTCGGAGGATTTTTTTTTCTAGCAATCATGCATAGCATGCACTTGCTAGAAATTGGTGATAATTGAAGAAACTTTAGTTCTTCCTTTCTTCGAAACTTCCCAAACTCTTTGACTATACATCCATAAACTATGGATGTATAGTCAAAGAGTTTGGGAAGTTGCTTAGCCAATCCTTCTGC
The DNA here is from genome assembly GCF_058129835.1 of Hydra viridissima. Lineage (NCBI taxonomy): Eukaryota > Metazoa > Cnidaria > Hydrozoa > Anthoathecata > Hydridae > Hydra > Hydra viridissima. The sequence continues at coordinate 4,677,607 of NW_028324308.1, read as the reverse complement.
AGAAGCAACGTGCAAATTAATGCTACATAAATTACAAATGCCTTCTGAGATCTTGTTGATCTTAAAAATCCAAATTATTTGAAACATAGTTATGTAGCCTCTTGATGACAATTGCGGTTAGTTTGCCTTTGCGTTTTTAAAGACATCACACATCGTCACTAAGTCATCTACCCCTCCTCTTACCAATGTGACTTTTATGGATTCCCTCTTAGGATGCTCATGAAAATGCTTAAGAGTTTACAAAGTACAAAGAGAAAATTTAATCTGATATTGTCAAAAATTGTTCGCTTTTTTGAGCGAACACTTTTGACAATCTTAAATTAACCCGACCCCAACCCCTTGGCATCCGAAAAATCGAACTAAACTCCACATGAAAAGTTTCACAAACATTTATAAGTAGCTTTTAAGATAATTAATAATTAGTGAAGCACATTTTTTATTGGATCCGGCAGAAAATTTGGACTTCTTTTTTAACTTTAAATCAGACAACCAAGAGTTTTGTCCAAGCAATTCTGCTTTTTTCTTCTTCAAACCCAAACTCTCACTAAATCTCTTGGGAAAACAACTGTGGCTTTAAATTTTCTGGAGAACATTAAGACTCATCAGTAGTCAGTTAACTTTCACTAAATTCGGAATTGAGCTGTAAAATGTCATTAATAGACTGTGGTGGCCTAGGGACAAGAAGCCCCGGTCCATGTTTTACAACCCGATCAGTTGAAGTAAGATTAGGATAGAATACTACTTCTTAATTTTGGAGTTATATCCAGAAACATCAATACTGCAAAAAAAAAACAATTGTTTAAGTTATTGTTTTTCTCTTTCCATACCCTGGGTGCTGCAAATTTAAAAGTTTTCTCTTTTATACCTTTTCTTAAGGTCCTCGACACAAACATCACATGCTTTTTAAGGAACTCATTACTTGTTTTGATTACCGATTTCTACACCAAATAGTGTATATATTCAAAGCATACTTTTTTCATCAAATCAGTAAAATGTTCGTTTGAAGTTTATCAACTACAAAATTATCACACATAACAGAAAGTGTTAAACTACGTAAAGTGTGAATTAAAAAACGTAGAATGTGAATTAAAAGCACATGGGTCAAACAGTCGCGATGAGAGATTATATTGACTGGAAGAAAACAAATACCTGTGTCATTTATCAGAACTACCGACCTTATAAAAATTGATTTTATCGCTAAACTTGTAAAATTAGGATTTGTTGCATACCTTACAAAGTTTGAGTGATTAAAATCTTTTTTTTTTTTTTACATTTTGAATAATAAAGCATATATTTTTAAATATTAAAATGTGAAACGATTTTATTACCAATTTCGGATTAACTACAACAAACAACTCAGGAAATAAAAAAAAATTTTTGAAAAGGTTTTTTCAATATTGGCCTGTGTAATTGGCAGAAGATGCAACAAAGTCTGACGCGAAAATAGCTGAGATTTTTTTAAAATCTTCGGCTAAACATGTCCATTTAGATCTGAATTTTCTTCAGTTTACTGATAAGACCTAATCAGGAGGATTGGCATTTGATGACATAATTTAACTATAGGTTGATGATTTTTGAAGGTAAAGAAATTTTCTGAACATAAAATGACTTACCTTATCTTTTATACTACTGAAAATGAATTGCATATCCAATAAATGAAATCAACTTAAGAAAAGATTAAAGCGCTCTTAAAAATTTTGTTCTAAATTGTGAAGTTTATCAAATGGAAGCAACAAAAGAATATTTTCCCCCAATAGCATTTGTGGCAATGTTTTCATTTTGGGTAAAATAATTAACTAACAGGTAACGGGTAATTTCGGGTAATTTATCAATTATTTCAAAGCAACGTTTAAATAATAAAACTAAGACTTAAACAAACTGCAGTGGGGTTGCAGTGTGTACTGCAGTGTAGGGATTATTTCAAAGTTTTTAACAGATTGAATTAAAACAGTTCAGCAGTGGCTTTTACTTTTATCTTGAAACCAAATATTTTTATTCTGTTTTTAGTAGAATTGATTGGTTTAAAATCAAAGTATATCTAGGAAATCATTCCTTTTTTTTGGAAAAAAATACCATGGCTACAAAAGCTTTTCTGGCAAATCATTCTGTTAGCATTGTTTTCATCTGAACCTACACCATGGTACCCTCTCATTAGTATGTAATCAGTTTTCAACCAGTTTTTAAAAGCTGTCCAAACACCTAAAAGCAAAGTTCAAAGTTTATCCACAACTCCCATCATAATGTAGAGTGATGATGTTAGACCCATTTCCTTATTAAAACTATTTTCTTATTTTGTTACATCATCAATGAAAGAACTGCTCATCTTTTGTAACTTACAATGCGCATCAAAAATATAAATGAAACTAGTCTCTTCCAAATCTTAACGTCGTCACACTAGCACAATTATGATAGTGCTTTAATGTCAATATCTAACTCCAACTTGCATTTAAACGATCTGGAACTAGCTGAATGGCTCTTTTAGCTTTCATACTTTTATGATATGAGTTAGTCCAAAAAGTTAGAAACCATCTAAACTGTGTAAGTTCAGATTCATGTAAAGACAGTTTCTGATTGAAGTGAATTTGTTAAAAACATTTTTACATCATCTCACCAAGATGATCTGTTTCCTGTTAAAACAAAAAGAAAAAAAAGAAACAAGAAACCTTTCGTCTTGATTAGTTTATTAGTGACTGGTCTTTTGTTTTGGCAAAGTTTAGATTGAGTTTTACGATTTGCTTGAATGTGGTAGAAAAGACGTTTTATTCCAAATGTTAAAAGCATTGAATATGTTTTGCGTTACCTTTAAGTTTACTATACAGGAAATGTTCCCAAACATGTGATTTTCTTTGAGAACTTACATTTTCAAAGTGGATATTCTAATTTTTGTTTGTTTTTCAAATAAACTTTGATTTCGCAATGAGTGAATTGTATAAAACTCAGCCTTGTTGGTCTACACATGGACGTATAAGAGATGGACATGCAATTCATTGTTTCACATCAGAAAAGCCGCAGAAATCAGCGAGCCATGCGAATTTTCGACAATCTCTAAACTTTCACCTGTCAACAAAAAAATCTATTTAAATGGCTGCCCACAGTTTTAAAACAGAAACTCTGATCACGTGGTATTAGTTTAAGCTTTTATAGCGTTTGTTTAATAAGACTGTTCAGGATAAAGTAACTATTTCACGCATTGACAAAATACTAGACAAATTACACCAAGTAAACAAAATTAGTTGTCGGCACGAACAGATTTCATCATTTTTTCAAGATGAACGTTTAAAATTGGGAACTTTTTTCGTGTAAATAAAGTCTGTTAATGATAAAATAGACCTGTAAGGATAATTTTAAAATGACTAAAAAAAGTATAGCGAAATATAAAAAAGCTTAAATAAAATTTTTTATTAAGATCTGGTTTCATTCAATTCCTTGGTCCTTCATTCATCAGCCTTATTTTTTTTCTTTTTTTTAGTATTTTTTCCGATATGCCGCCATTTTTTGCCTTGACTACTCTATAAGCTCCATAATATATATTCCTTTATGCATTATTTTTTTATAGGTGTATTTTCTGATGGGCTTTTTTATAATTCATTTGATAAAGCAAAACCTTTTAAATAGTTATTCAAATTTATAAATATCTTGCAAAATGCGGCCAGATATTTCAATATATTTCATATATTATTTCATTTGTCATAAAAGCACATAATAGCCCATTTGTTTTTGTCAAATGAAAATTAGTTTATATTTAGCTGGTAAATCATATTATCTTAATATTAAATACTTAGTTATTCTTGCGATTTGCCATAAATTGGGTTTGCTAAATTCTTTAAAACTGTGACAAACTATTTTTTCTTTATTGTATTTATAATCGTTTTAAGTATAAGTTATTTATTCTTAACTGTATATATTTCTGCTGTTAAACATAAAAATAGAAAATTCTATAATATTTATAAACTGGAAGTCTACAGTAATATAATAGATGGAGTAGTTCCCTGGACATGAAACCATTGTGCTCCAGGTAGCTACAAAACTAGTTGATATTTTGTATTATTTATTACATCTCTAGTTATACATGTATTAAAGTAGTTAAGTAAATGATCTCAATTTCTATATCATCATCAGCGTTATTTCTTAAAATATTAAGAATGTCTAGCTACATAAAACTAAGCTTTAAAGTTGGTTCTATCGCTGTTATCTTGAATAACTAAAAGGAAGTTGATGTGACTGGTTAGACGAGACCAAAAATTTTCGACGAATCCGACAGACTTTAATATAATTTAATTTCTATTGTTTAAAACAAAAGATTTGTAACAATGCGCAACGAGCATGATTCGCAAAAAAACAATTTCGTTGCACGTCCATCTCTTAAACGTCCATGGTTTATATAATCTGCTTACAGAGCGTTATAATCGTAAATTTACGGACTGCAGGAGAGCTGTCAAAAAGGCGGATTCCCTTGAGACAAACCTTTTCGCGCGAAGTGAATTTCTCACTAGTAAATTTTGATTTACGCGAGTAGGTTTTGGCAAAATTTCAAAATTTGAAATTGGATAACGTGTAAAAAATAAAACACTCTAAGTTAGGGCGTGTCTTGATTAATTTTTTGAAATTGAAACCAGAAGAATTGACTTTAGAGAAATCCGTTGCTGCACCAAGTTTATTAATGAGTTTTAGTTGGGTTTTTTTCAACACATAGTCGTTTTAAAACGTAATATTATAATACGACTGAAAAATAAATCACCATAAAGTTTACAATCGAAAATATACAAAGCAACTCTTTTTAAATAGTTTACGAAAACGTAACAAATAAATCGAAAATATTTATTAAAGAGTTACTAAAAACTAAAAAAGCTGCAAAATCAGTTTATTAAAATTTTAAAAAAATGGAAAAATACAGGATTACATGACATAACATTACAATTGGTAACCTGCTTTCTCGTTATATCGATCATTTGGATACAAAGGAAGCGAATCACTGTTGTCGTTTAAAAGAGCCAACACTTCACCATATAGGATGAGATTTTTTCTGCGGATAAATTCCAAGTACTCATGCTCACGCATAGTAAGTGATTTGGGAAGTCTTTGCGATTCATTATCCCTAAAAGTTAAAGTTAGAACATTTTATCCAAAATGTTAAAAAACCGTCACCGACATTTTGATTTGTAAATAATTATAACAAGCCTTACTTTACTCCAAACATAGTTGCTGCGTAACGAACAAGTAACAATACTAAACCAATGACAGAAATGATGATTCCGAACACAATTGCAAACCAAACAACAACAAGGCAGTATTGATAAAGAATATTTTGCGAAAGCTCGCATATTAACTTGTGCTTGTTTACAGTGCTGTGTTTAATATCCTTTGATGATTCGTACATTTCACAGTAGCCAAAAGGGGGAAGCAAAACATTTCCTATGAAAACAACGATTTTAGGTGTAAAAGATTCTTATGTCCATGAAGATAAATAATCCTTTATAACAAGTGATATTCATAACGTGTTCTACATTATTATACCTGGTTTCAGATGATCACTCTTTCCCATATAGTCGTAAGCTACCGAGTTGTCAAGTTTTGACCATGCTACCCATTTGCTACCATAGGTTGTGAACTCACCATTCAACAAGTTGTCAAGACCTGTAAATGTTAAAAAAAAGTTTATTACTAAAAAAAAAAAAAAAATTCTGTTCTCAAGAACTTTAGTGCTAAATAGTATTTGCTAGATAGATTTGCTTTGTGGATGAAAACTGAAAACCTTTTAAAACAGACCTAGAAAAGCCACCAAGTTGGATACAATGTACAATACTTTAATTAAAATATTGAACACCACTCTAAGGTACATGCTGCGAGATGGATTAACACGTCTATTAAAGTAATGTTTAATAATTTTTCCAGCATCGGGTGCTCCGCTTTTAATGGTGTTCTTTAAGCTAATAAGATCGTTATTTGCTGAACGAAAGCCAATGTATGGTAAATAATAAAGCACCGCCAGCGCAGCAACTAGAAATGGCATCCATTGATACTAAAAGAGATTTTTTTACCTTTTTAATAACAATTTCTCATTTATTATAGAAAGCATGGTTCAAATGAGCTAAATAATGATTTTGTCATACTTACTTGTAAGAAAAATGTTTTCTGCATAGGGGTACACTTTTTATTGATGACACCTAATTTAGGTGAAACACTACATAATTCTCCTGACTCAAGTTTTCCGTCGAGGTCCATGTCTTTAGGGATACCGAAATAAGCAACATCATTAGGTCTGTTCATTAATTCTTTGTACACATACACACCCTGTATCCAACACGCTTGAGACACAAAACCACCATCAACAGAGTTGACACCTTGTGATAGTTAAAAAACAAAAACTTAGCGTAATTATGAATTAGGTATTTAAAATTTGGTAATGACTAAAAAAAGTGTTTTTCTACCGAATGTATATCGAATTAAAGTAAAATTCATACCTGGGACAAGGCACTTTATTGAGTCATTGAACCAACTTATGCCCATAATGACGACACAAACAAGTAAAATCTTCACCATGAAGATGCGATTGTACTGGTCGGTATAGCTGTCGTTTCGCGGTTTTATTTTAACCGACAGCATACCCTTGATATCCGTTGCAATCATCGCTGCCATTTTTGTGACGAGCTACTTCTCAAAAAAACTTATAATTCTTTTAAAAACTTTTCTACAAAAGAAAATAATAACTTTACACATTGACGCATTTCTTTTCTTTACTTTAAAAAAAAAAAAAAAATTGTTTCGTTCGTTTGCCACTCATCGCACTTCACTCTTTTACCACTGATTTTTCTATTTACACAGGTTCTGATCCGCAAAGATTGCTAAGTAAAAACGTTTTTGTGTTGTTAGCAAATACGACAAAAGATAAATGATAAAGTATCGCCACGACTCTATCTTAAAGGTTTATATTTTCATCAAGACGAGGCTTAAAGTATAAATACAGACTTTCCGATGGTTAATTGATATTATATTACAACTTTTGTCATCCTTTATTTGTCAACGCAAATAAAAGCTTTTTATCAAATTACTTTTTTAGTAAAGAATCTCCTTCTCGGAGTATGATTACAAAAAAAAGAGTGATTACTGAAAAAAATATAAGCTTGATAAAAATAAACTTTATTCTCTTTTTAAAAGCAAAATTATTTTTTGAGTTACGAAAATACAAATTCATGTTAAAGAAAAAAAAACTTAAACTTAATAATGGAATGTCATTTGAAATAGGTTTTCAACTTTGAACATACGTATAAATATTTTGCTAAACATCTAACTAAATATTATTATATATTACATACAATATTGTTAAATAATATTGATTTTGAAAAAGGACAAGTATCAGGTATAATAAATAAAATAGAAGAAAATAACGTTTATATTTTACTTGCTTCTTTTACATTGTAGGTTTTCTATCATGATAATATATATATATATATATATATATATATATATATATATATATATATATATATATATATATATATATATATATATATATATATATATATATATATATATATATATATATATATATACATAAAATTTTTACCTGCTTTTTTTATATCGTAGTTTTATATAATGATGATAAATATATAAAAATTTTAAAAAAATTGCAAACATTAAACTTTGTATATAAATATATTATATATTTATCTAAATATCAAAATTATTTTCAAAGTGTACTTACTCCTGCTAAAAAAAAAACTCTTCGATAATGTTGCTTAATAAGATTCGTTAATGTTGCGTGCCGACTTAATATCCTTTAGCGTGTACGTGGTATATATCACAGTTGGCTTTGAAGACTTAAGTAACTTTGTTTTGTCCAATTATCGGATAAAAGCTTATCTTTTTTTATTAAGCTTTTATTATTCTGAAAACTTATTTTTTTTAAAATTGCCATTAACGCTTTTATTAACTATAAACTGATTGCGATCACGTTTCTTTAAATAATAGCAACCTAAATAACCATATCTTCTTACACTAACTCCCAGCTTGATTTTTGTAATATGTTTTTTTATAAGCTTATTGGTTTCACACCAAAGAAAACAGTCAACACAAACGTTCGAAAGAAAAAAAATTCTTTAAATTTAATTGGTTTATTTCAACTCAGTCGAGTGCTATTTCATCATTCCTATGACGTCTTTTTATTCATCCAGCTACAAACATAAGTTAATGACAATCACATAAGTTAATGACAATCTAACTTGCAAAAAAAAAACATAAAGGTTAACGTCACCCAACACTAAAAAATAAATCATTTTTAAAAATTTTCATTAAAAGTTTTAAACTCTCTAAGAATAAATAAAAGTTTTAAATTTTTTTGTAAACCGCCATTAAACAATTTATTCTAGTTTACTTTTGTTAATTTCTTGCTTAAATTGTTTTTTTATTGATGTTATTTGTAACACTTTGGTGCAAGTTAGCCGACGCAAAAGTACACTTATCTTTCATTTTATATTCACATTAATTCTTGCACTTTTATGTTACTAATAAGTTTAATTATATGTGCATATATTTATATACGTATATATATATATAAATATATATATATATATATATATATATATATATATGGGCAGTTCCACGCAAGTGATGGTCGTAACATTTGACGCTTTTTTAGCTTATATATATATATATATATATATATATATATATATATATATATATATATATATATATATATATATATATATATATATATATATTTATGAGCAATTCCACGCAAATGACGGTCGTAACATTTGACGCTTTTTTAGCCTTTAAAAATTAACCAAGAATAGTATTTACATGAAAATTTCCAGAAATGTTGTATACTATTATATAATTTAGTATGCAAAAGTTAAATCATTCAAGTGTTTAACTTATTTGAAAAATCAACTTAACGTAGCGTGACGGTCGTAAAGCTTACTTTTTGACAAATCTAAACAAATAAACTTTGTCAATCATTATGCAGCCATCTACACTGTGAAAAAAAAATCCTTTGCTGTGTTCTTTAACTACACATTGAACTTACTATATGATGAGTTTCAAAGTTTTTGCTTGAAGTTTTCCGAGAATTTTATTAACTTTTATGTCGTGACTGTCGTAACTGTGACGGTCGTAACGAAAAAGCCAAAAATGAAAAACAACAAATAACGCAATGAATGACATAATAAAAGATGAATGATTATAAAAACCAATTAAGTTATGTTAAAAAAATATGAATTTTGTAACATTATCAAGGTTATCCATGATGTTTCTTCAATACTGGGATCGTTTTATTTGGAGTAGGCAACAAACGCTTAATAATATTTATGCTCCCCGTTTTTTTTGTTTGTTTTATTAACTCTATTTAATACAACTCAATATCTAGGAGTATGTACTTTCATATGCCTCGTAAATGTTTTCAGGAGCCGGGAATCCAATATGGGAAAAAAATATCTTAGAATAGTAAATTTTTTTTACTAATATATAAATTTTAAAATTGTTCCGCAACCCCATTACAAAATATCAGAGAACTTTTTACTTGCCAGAAACGCATTTTGGTAATATTTGTAACGGCTTTCACTTCTTCTATTTTATCAGCTATTAAGGCCCACCTTAGATTAATATCATCTGTGTTGATAAGTCTAACATAAGTTTTGCACCCATTTGATGCCAAGAGAAAGTCTTTAGCGTTTAAGACGACTACTTAACAAGATTTTACGCTGTTCCAAACAAATCACTTTAATGATCCTCCTACTCCATCAACTGCTCCTTTACCGTGAGAGGTAGCAAAAAGGCTCCATTCTATACTTTGAAAATGACATTTCACAGAGCAATGTTGTATGAATTTGGCCATTTATCTGCATGGACCATCACTCCATAAAACAACTTTTTTATATAATCAATGCAATAGAGGTCAAATATTTCACTTAAATATGTAGTAGTGGTGCGTTTTGTTTTATCATTATCGTCGGATATTATTACAACTGATTTTGGCTCTAATTGGTAACGATAGATTACAACTGTAAACAAGATAATAGTTGACTGCGACCAGGCTTGGACTGGGCCGCCGGGATACCGGGAGATTCCCGGTGGGCCGGTTGGCATAAAAATTGTATTATATTTTTAGTTAGGCTACATTATATTATCCAAATAAAATGTAAATTAAAGTTCAGACTGGTTTGAAAGAGAAAAGAATCAGAGCAAATCAACTACTTGAAAGTGCAAAAGATAAATTTCGTATCAATGTTCACAACATGGTAATGAATCAAGTAATCAGAAGTTTAAAATAGAGATTCTCAGAGCATGGTAGTCTATATGCTGATTTATCTTGTTTAGATCCAAGAAATTTTGCAAAAATTTTGAAAAAAATGCCTAGTAGCAGATTGCAGCATCTGAGTGGGTTGCTCAGAAAGTTTGATGCTAGTGTAACAAAAGATCAGCTTTAAACGGAATTATCGGACTTTGCAAGGAAATGGGAAAGTTTCGAAATAACTCTTGAAGATGAATATAACTTGATATTTGACACGGAAGTATCTCACTGTGTCTCGGACAACATGTAACAATGTAAATCCGAAGAATCTGAAACTGTCTTTACAATCCCAGAAGTGGAAAACAGTGACAGCCACAGAAATAAATGCAAATCTTGCAAAAAATGTATTTTTTGTTGTTATTTTGTCCTCCAGAAGTTTAACTTGCATAGTCTTGCGTATTCAAATTTGTTTCTGGCTTAAAAAGTTGTGCTGACATAATCCTCATCACAAGTTGCTTGCGAAAGGTCATTTTCGAAATTGAAACATATTTTGAACAGATTAAGAAATTTGATGAGCCAGTCAAGTTTACAGTCAATCATGCTGATGTCTTGTGAAAAAGACGTTCTTCCGAGAATTAATAACGATGCAATAATTGATGTCTTGGCATCGACTAGTCAAACGATTAAAAAGTTGCTATACTAGTTAATATTGAATAGCGATGGTGTCTACTATTTCTAGACTCCAACTAACAGCAGTGTTTTAGAAATATTTATTTTTATCAATATTTAGGCAGAGAAGATTAAATTTTTTTTTTTATACTTTAAATAATAATAAACAATAATTTTATAAAACGCTAATTATCACGTTGATGGGCTTAGTGACGCAACAGCATTTAAACTACTACTATAAGTTAATATAATGTTTTTTGACCCACTTTTTTTTAGTAATGATGAAAAGTTTACATTAAAATATATAATTTCTAAAAAAATCTTGCCTTAAAGCCTATTTTTATTGTGATAATTAAACTTTTTTAGCTTTTAGTTCAGTGACGCAACCTAATTTTTACAGATGTGTATGTGATAAAAAAACACATGAATTATTTTTAAAGACTAAAGGTGTTTTTACTCAAGACATATATAATGTCAAAGATTCTTTCTAAACAAAAATATGGATATGTTTTGTTTAAAATATTGCAATAACTTGCCCTCAAATTTTACTCACTTTTTCGAATAATAAAAAGAAAAAACAGTTGCTAACATTCATCAAATTTATCTACTCGGTTCAAATATTTTCTACTCAAAATATATTTTAACAATAATTTTAAGGTGTTTAAACTACAATTAAAGAAAAAAAATCTTTTGAAAAAAGAAATTTTTAAACACAAAATTTCCATCGTGGAAATAGCCATATGTGTATATATATATATATATATATATATATATATATATATATATATATATATATATATATATATATATATATATATATATATATATATATTTATATATAAAATTTATGCAACATACAATGAAGTGGGCTGCCTTGACCAATTTTCCCGGGCCGGTTTTTCAAGCCAGTCCAACCCTGACTGCGACCAATAAGCAGCTTGAACAGCATCCTGATAACCACATGTATAGTTTTGTGAATAATTAAAGTGTATCAAAATTTGGTCTGGTTCTAGATTTTCTTTTTGACTGCAATTATTGCTCAGACTGTTGCTTTTTAGAGAGATGATGCTCAGTAAACTCTAGTAAATTTTGAGGAAATGCTTAAAAATACCTTTTTATGTCTTTTTTTATGTTGACTGAGTACACAGCCATGATCTTCTTTAATTCACCAACTATAGGAGATTGAGGTATCCTTGTCTCCGTTTTCGGGCAAAGAAACTTTCAATAGTTTACTATCATAGTTTCATTAGTTACTCAAAGTTTCAAAAAAAACTTTAACAAGATTAGTAATAAGATGAATAAACGAATTGAAAATTAAACAATAAACAAAACTGATTTATATTATAACTTGGTTTAAAAGATGTAAATAGTTTGAAATGAATTAAATCGTTCGCGCTTAAACTTTTTTTTTAAGTCAAGAAGCCGTGATGGGAAAACAAACATACTGTGATGGTCGTAACGTACTTAGTAAAATGTTGAAATTGTGATCTAAAGCACTTGAATGTTTTGTTTTTTTTTAAAAAAAAGATGATAAAATATGTATGAGTATCTTTACTTTTACCGTGGTTGTAGTTTTAAAAAGTTTGATACGAAGCATAGAAAAAACTTTTCGACTTTTTTTTTGTGATGGTCGTAACGTCTTGTTTTCATTAATATGCTCTTCTTAAAGACCTAGTTAGAGTTCGTTTTTATAAAAAATATTATGCATAATGTGTAATTTTCCCTTTTAGTCAAACTTTGAAGTAATAGTTATTTAAAAAACAGCATGGTAAAAAAATCTATTTTTGCGAACAAATATTTGTAAAGTATCCAAAAAATAAAAAAATGCAAAGCTAGATCTTCCTGGGATTTTAATCCAGGATTTTAAAATTTATTGTTTTAGAGTCCCCAATATATATAGAATCAACCCTAAAAAACGTCAAAATTTTCAAGCCGTGATATATATATATATATATATATATATATATATATATATATATATATATATATATATATATATATATATATATATATATATATCACAGCTTGAAAATTTTGACGTTTTTTAGGGTTGATACTATATAGCTCGAGACGAAAGTGCGGATGAACATCAACAAAATTGTGCACAACCTCAAGAAGAAGCGTTTAGAGATTCTTTTCATATTAGCAGTCAGAGTTGTTGTCGTTTACCTGTGGAAGAAAACATTGAGAAAAGTTGAGTTGAACCACTCTCCTGAGTATTGGTCCAACAGTTCTAGTGACAGCGAGTCTTTTAATCTATTCACCAGTAAAGAAAACCCCTCAAGAGAGCTGATATCCTGGTGTCTGAAGTTTAACTGTTCTCAAGCAGCTATGAGTAGTTTACTCGATATACTTCAAAGACATGGAAACACGCTACCTAAAGATACAAAAACACTTTTAAAAGTACCACAAGAAGTTCAGTGTATTCGAAAATGTGGTGTAACATATTACTATTTTGGATTAGAATTAGGTATTAAAAAAATTTTGTAGGGTCTAAAAGAGAAATATCACTTAGTTTCAGTATTGATGGGCTACCCTTATTTAAATCATCCAATACTCAAATGTGGCCAGTTCTTTGTGAAATTAGTGGCGGAAAGATTTTTATTGTAGCATTATACACTGGGGAAAATAAACCATCAAGTTTGGATGTGTTTTTAAATGATTTTTTACAAGAGTTGTGTGGTTTAAATTTATCTGGTCCGACCAAAAAATCAGTTGTACACACTGTTAAAGTTAGAGCTTTTATTTGTGATGCTCCAGCAAGATCATTTTTAAAAGGGACTATTGCTCATACTGGATATTATTCTTGTGAAAGGTGCATTATCAAAAGTTCTTGGGAAGGAAGGGTTGTGTTAATGAATAACAAGAATTTTTCAACCGGACATATAACGACTTTAGCTGCCAGTCGTGTAAGCAACATCAGAAATATGTCTCCTCTTATAGCTGCTATAATTGCTTATATAGCTGCTGGTATTAAATGTGTTTCCGGATTCTTTCTTGACTACAAGCATTTCATATTTCTTAGGGTTGTTAAAAGAATTTTGAATTATTTCTGTAAAGGTCCTATGGCTAAGTTATCACAAACACATTACAGATTTCTAAGAAACTAATTGAATTTAGAAATTACATTGTTCGCTAATGATAAATTTCAACATAGATTGATAGAGAAGTGGAAAGAGAAGTTTTAAAGAAACCTATCTTTATAAATGTGTAATTGGTAAGTGTCTTCTAACGCTGCTTTCCAAAAAAATAATGATTTTCTTGACCTATTATTGTTTTATTAATTTTCTCTTTTTAGCGACTGTCCGAGAGACATATCCAAAGGAATCGGAGAAGATAGTCCATAAATTTATTCAGGGTATGTTAGAAAACCCACTAGCATCACGAAAATCATATCAAAAATATAATCATGTAGTCTTTTTTGTAGATGCTGAGAGATACATTTCTATAGTATAATCATGTCTCTCTTTTTAAGTTATTGCATTTGGACAGTTCATATTTTCACACCTTTCTGTATTCTGTCACCACCTTCCACGCTCCTTCCAATACCATATAAATATATATACTTATGTATTATATTGGAAGGAGACTGGAAGGTAACATATACATACATATATATATATATATATATATATATATATATATATATATATATATATATATATATATATATATATATATATATATATATATATATATATATATATATAAATGTCTTTTTAAGCCTTCTTTAAGACGTTTGTTTTATTTTAGACCAATTTAAGACAACTTTAGGACGTCTTAAATAAGACAACTTTAAGACGTTTTAAATAAGACAACTCACAGTGTTTCATTTTAGGCCAGATTAAGTCATCTTTAAGACCGATTTCAAAACGCCTTAAATTGGTCAAAAGACAACTTCTTGTCGAGTGGGCTTGTTGATTACTACGTGTTTTACTAAATGTCTATATATTTACAATCTAAAAAGAAAATTTTTAAGTTTATAATACTTTTTTAATAGGAAAAAAACGTTTTACTGATTTCATAATTACGATTTCTCCTTTTATAAACTTTTTTCGTCACATGCAAATTCCAAAATAAATAAATCAAGTCCATTACAGTTTCTGAAGGAGAGTCGGTGACTGAAAAGCTCCCTCCTCCTCAATGCACTCAAGAGCATGGCTGTGTTGATTGATATTATTTACACAGTGCTGTAGTTAAATGTTTAACCTTTGTAGGTCTTGTCTTTGATCAGATATCTTAAATATTAATCTTACAGCTTTTCTTATCAACACGCATTCAAATACAAAAGTAGCAAAAATATTGATATTTAAAGTTAAACCAATCAAAATTAATTAATTGTTTTCCACTGAGGTTTTATTTATTCTTTATTCTTATTTTACTCGTTAAAAAGATTTCTTAAAGCCGCATTAATGGGTATTTTTTCTACGGAATCCGTTTTACTAGTCAGATTAGAAAATTTTCATGTAGTTTTCAATTAAAATTATATATCTGAACAATATTTAACTTAAAATTTCAATCTTATAAGCGCTAAGTTAAATTTTCTTGAAAAAACCATGTTAGAGTAAAAAAACGGCTAAAATTTAACAAATTCACAACATTAGAACGGGAGGTAACGTGTACGAATATATACTGAGATATACTTATACTGCTTTGATACTGATATTAATATTATACCGATACCAATGTGATACGGGTATTTGCCGGTAGCCGTTACAAATCGGAAAATCGTTTAGCCTCCTTTTTTACTTTGTGATAACTCGTCGCCGCCTATTGTCAAAACCTTATTTTATTTACCACTCAACCTTGCTCAAAAAAAAGCTAACATCCACTCTGCTCGTTTAAAGTTGTCCAGACTCATTAAAAATTGTTAAATAGATTTTATCGATTTTTTCGCATTTTCTTTTACTACTGAAATCTAGTTATTGACCGAAATTCGGTTCGGCTCCGGTTCCGGCCAAAATTATGGCCGGAGCCTCAACCGAAAAACATCTTTTTGCACATTATGTCAAAAAATATTGCGCAATCTCAAACTCAAACAGGACCAAATGCACATTCATCTTCCAAAATGATGAAAGAAGTGTTAAATAATTTTTTGGATTGTCCAATTCTCAATGCCTTAGGTTTTGGAAAGACAATTAAAAAAAATTCAAATAACAAAATGAAGCTAGCATTGACTAAGGTGGCAAGAAGGTACCTCACACCACCTCCAACATCCACGGATGTTGGCAGTCTGTTTTCTTAACCTGGAGATATTCTCTCAAACGAAAGAAACAGACTCCTTCCAGAAATTTTGGAAAAACTTCTTTTTCGTCGAGAAAATCTTCCAGTTGCTGGATTCCATTATTAATTTTTTTTTATTAATTTAATGTATTGTTTAAATTGAAACAAGCTTTAAAAAAAAACAACATTGGTTTTAATCATTCGTTCACAACTGTTAGCAACTTTTTTTTAGGGATGTTAGAAATTCGCAATTTCTCAAATCTTTTTTATGACAAAAATTATTTCTATTTGTTAAATGAAGTACTTTTTACCGAGTGCAACAACTAAATTAGGTTATAAAACAAAATTTGCAGGAAAAAAAAAAGTAACAATAAAGATTTACGAAAAGAGTTGATGAGAAAAAAATCTTGTTTAACTTTGATCTTGAGCTCGTAAAAATAGCAAATCCTCAAATAGGAATATCGGAAAAAATGACCTTCTTAAAGATCTCTATCCGAAATTGCTTGAATGCGTTTTCAACACCCATTTGCACCAAAATATGTGTTAAAAACGTTTCCAATACCCGTCATTTTTTTATTTTATTATTCTTCTGTAAAACGAACTTGTTTTTTGAATAGATTCGAATAATAGAAAGTTCAAAGTTATTATAAATATAAAAGACGTGCAGCATATAAATAGTATAATCGATAGATTTACCCTTTCTAATAAATAGTCTTTCAAGCAGAGGGCTTCCAAAACTAGTACTTACAAGCATACTAGTTTTTGAAACCATCTACAAAAACTAATATTGTTGTATTTAACTTTAAGCATAATAAATAGATTTAAAAACTCTTAATGTAGAAATAAATATAGAATATTTGTAAAAATGTACCAAAAAGTAGTAAACATTTTAACTAAGAACCACGTGATCACTTTTAAAACTGTTTACTTATTTCAAATGTTATGATGATGTGAGAATTTTTTTTTTCTTTCACGCAGTGGGTTTTCAAAGCAAATTTTTTCTACAACTATTTTTATTAAAAATAAAAAAGTATACTATACACAATGCACCTCACTTCACAAACCAAAAAAAAAAACAAAAAAAACAACGGTAATATAAAAATATCCCTCACATACGGTATACTTAAAAGAATACACGGCATAAAAAGCTTCGATTAAATCACTTAAAAATGTACAGTTGAGGTGGTAAAGGTCATCGAGGTAAAGCGGATAAAAAGGAAGGAAAAACTTGTTTAAAAAAATTTACGAACTTAAAACAGTCCTCTAAAACGTCAAGTGATACCTTACATGGCTTCTTTTATGAAAGGTTCGTTGACTTTTTTGGCCTTATCTTTTATGTACGAGGGTTTAATGGCAAAGTATCGCTCTCTTCTTTTAACAAATTTTTTACTTCATTATAAACAGCGGGATTTTTCTTTTGAATAAAAGCCAGGTACTCGTGCTCACGTAATGACAATGATTTAATGACCTTTTGCCCAAACATGTCGCGTTCCCTTAAAGTAAATGGTATAAAATAGTATAAATATATTATATTATGTATAAATGTATGTATAACTTGGGTGTTTAATGTGCATATAAGTATGTTGAAATATTGGCGCCCAAACACTAGGGTAAGAAATGAGGACTTCTTCACACACCCCTCCCCGGTTTTCCAATGTACGTAGAATGTACGTAATAAAAAGAATGGTATAAAGTAGTAAACTAAAAGCAGGGATGCCTGTAATAATAAGGTATCAAGCTAATTAAGTTATATAATAATAAGACATCAACTTAATTAAGTTTTAGATTAAAGACAAATATGTTTCGCAAATGTGGACATCACGTGGTATACGTATAATGAATGGAAACCCATCACAGTAAAAACTGGAAAATAAAGGTTTTTTAAATGCATATTAAGAGGAAATTTTAAAGCTTACTGTACTCCAAAACTGCTCATTATGTATTTAACAAGTTGAACAATTAATCCAAGTATTGAAACTATAATCCCAAGTACAATGCTAAACCATAGCACAATTAGACAATATTGGTATAAAACATTTTGTGAAAGCTCGCATACAAATTTGTGATTGTTAGCAACGCTATGCTTAATATCCTTCGATGATTCGTACAACTCGCAATATCCGAAAGGTGGAAGTAAAAGGTTACCTAATTATAGAAATAGAATACAGGTATCAAGTATCAAGTACAGGTATCAAGTTACTTTCTCGTGTAATAATAAACTATTAAAAGTTTTAAGTTGTTATTGTCTTTAACAAAAAGAAATTGGTAATCACCTGGTTTAGGGTGGTCAACCATTCCCATATAGTCATAAGCTATCGAGTTTTCTAACTGTGACCATTTTATTAACTTGATTCCGTATGAGTTGAATTGACCGTGCAACAAACTGTTAAGACCTGCAATTTTGTAGAAAAACATTTTTACGAGTTTTTTACTATACGGACTATAGCTTTTGCCAGGCGTTTGGATTTCATTTTCATTGAAAGTTGATAAAAAAAAAACAAAAAACAAATTACTAACCTAACAAGGCCACGAAGTTAGCAAAAATGTACAAGATCTTAACCACTACACATAGCATCACTCTTAAGTACTGTTTGGAAGAAGGATTGATTCGCCTGTTAAAGTAGGCTTTGGTTATCTTGTTGGCATCTGGATTGTCACTTTTTAATAACTTATTTAAGCTTATAATATCACTGTTGATTGAATTGTGAAAAATGTAAGGTATGTAATATAATGCAGCAAATGCGCCAATCATAAACGGCATCCATTGGTACTGAAAGGTATTAACTTTTTATTATAGAAACTAATTTTTTTGCTAAAATAAAAAACCTTGACTTTGACAACAAATATGACAACAGGAACTTTATAGAGTATTTATCATAAAAAAACATGATGTTGAAGTATTTATTTACTCATAAATATTTATCTATTTGAATTAAAGAAAATTCTCCTCGCAAAAGCAAAAAATTAGTTTAAAAGAAAAAAAAATTCCAGACAAAAAAAGATTTTAATTACTTGCAACATAAAGGTTTTTTTCATAGGGATGCAGTCATCATTTATTGCTCCTAACTTTCCCGTAGTTGAACATAATTCTCCAGATTTTAGCATACCATCGTTGTCCATGTCTCTAGGGATACCGAAGTAAGCTACTTCGTTCATTCTGTCAGTAAGTTCTCTGTAAACATACAACCCTTGTATCCAACAAGTTTCGGACACAAAACCTCCGTCAATCGAGTTTACGCCTTAGATGAGAAAGAACAAAAACAAAAAAGATTTTAAACATCGTTTATATTCTGATATGTTACAGACGTGGTATATATATGTAATATTTAATTTTAAATTTTGCGCTACCTGGAACTATGCATTTTATAGAATCTTTATACCAACTAATGCTCATGATGATACAACAAGCAAGCATGATTTTGACCAAAAAAATTCTATTGAACTGGTCAGAATAGCAATCACTCCGTTCTTTTATCTTGACTTTGAAAAGTCCCTTCATATCCGTAGCTATCATCGCCATCTTGAGTTGTTTTTTTTAACAAACCTCTTTTTGTATTTTAAAGTTCTTAACAAAAATAAATAATGGTTAAAACTGATGCAGTATAAAATATTGAGAGAATAAGATGTATTTTAAATCGCTCATGCGACAGCAATAACACCGATAAAGAAAAGAGACACCTAGAATTAATTTAACAGCAAATATTTTGATATTTTCTTCTGACACGTGTTCAATTAAAAACAAAGGATAAGTAGCTTATCGCGCACGTAAAATCTCCCAATTTAATCTTATAATATACGCTTTCCTAGTGACTTAACGACAAATCGTCATAGAGAATCGTAACACTCGTTACCAGGACTAAGGCTTGCGGTCCACGAACTTTTCTTGCTAAACCAAATGGAAGTGCTATTACAAATTCATTCGAAATATATTATAAAATTATTAAGAAAGTTTAAGTTATATAAAAATTTGTTTAATCATCTGATTTACAACTCTCTAAGGAATATTATTTAAAATCAACCTAAAACAAATATTTATATTCCATTGCATAAGTTATGTTATAACAAAAATAATTAGATCAAAAGATTTGTAATATATGATTAAGTAAAGATACATTTTACATTTTATAAAATTGCTTTTCTGTTTTATTGCGACTAAAACTTTTAAATAAAATAAAAATAATATATTGGATGCTTCTGCATCTTAGTTTTGATATAAAACGTAATTATTTGGTGATGCAAGTGATTTCATGTAAAAGATTTAGAGCGAACAAGATGAGTTTTTAGTATTATATCGATATAAAATTAAAAAGTTACCTTTAAAAATTTTTCTTATCTAAAAGTTAACATTTATTGGTATTTATTTTAAGTAAACACCAATAAAAGCAACCGATGAACTCATCGTAGCTTCAACGAGGATAAATATATTTAATCGTTCCCTTTGACTGGATGCGCTCAGACTGAATCCGCTTAAGATTGAAAAAAAAAACAAAACTTTTCAAACAAGTTTAAAACTTGTTTTTCTTTTGATAGCGTGATTTATAACTTGACATATATTTTAAAATGTATTAGTAAGGATACGAAGTATTAGTTTCTCATGACCTTGGTTGCTAAGTGACAGCCAATAGCCAAAAAGATTTTGTTTGCATGTAAAACTTTTTGTTTACTGACATTCATACATTTCTTACTTACGTGCTGGAATAGCGACTTCTCTTTAGAATTCTTACTCGACCGGAAAAATTATAAAATGCTATTTAAAATAGTATTAAAAATATAAAAAATTTAACTTTTTTTTATTGGAGATGCAATTTGATTACGATTTTTAATGGTTGTTTAATTTCCTTTTTTTTTTGGAAAAAATTAAACAAAGTTTTTTTTATTAGAAATTCATTAAAAAAAAAATTAGCACCTATTCGGAATATTTAGGTTGATCAACACTAACTGTTCTTAAATTCTAATAAAAATAATAAACTCGATTTAAATAAACGCGTTACATTTAACGGTTTCCCCCCCCCCCCCTCCCCCCCGACCTAAAATGTTTCGGTCGAATGATTGTCAAATTGTATATTCATGTTTTTATATAAACATGCTAGTTTATAATTACATGTAGTTTTAAAGTATAAAGAAAATTATAATCATGAAGATGCGTAGATGTTTGAAAAAATGGGTTGATTTAGTGAAAAAGAATCCATATATTGTGTTAATAATGTTCGATGGGAAATGTAGCACTCAACTGTAAAAAACTATATATTTTTTATGTAATTTAATGCATTTTCATTACTTTTTTAGTTGCATTACGAGAATGAAAAGAAATCAGAAGTTTGAACTTCTTTCAATACAGTTTCATCCCATTTGAGATAATAAGCATTTTCAAAAATTTCAAAAACATTGTTTTAAAAGAATTTGGTAGGAATTGGCGTTTAGAATTGGGTAGAATAGGTGCTAAATTAGTTTGATTATGCTTTTAAGTGTCAACGAAATACGCTTTGAATTAGTTTGTTAAGCACGAGTCAAATCGCAATAATAATTGCGCTGTTACCATCATCATTCTTACTATTTGTCGGTCGCGGTTTCACGTCTTTCGTTTGTCGGGCTCTAATGAGATTTTGTTTGTCGGTAAGACTGTGAGGTCATTGAAGGTTTTTTCTTGAGTGATCGACAAGACCGTCAGAATATTTAGGTTGATCAACACTAACTAACTGTTCTTAAATTCTAATAAAAGTAATAAACTCGATTCAATCCTTTTTAAACATGTGAGCCATGTGAGTCATTGAGCTAAATTTTTTGAGTTTTTGGACATTTTTAGTTTTTAGAGTTCAGTACAGCATCTGAAATATTTGACGTAACATGAAACCTATAAGTCAGGGTTTTTTAATAATTATTTTTAAGTGGTGCTTTTTGTTTGTAGCCTCAGATGTTTGCTTTGTTCCTCTTTTGAAAAATATTTAGCTAGTCAATAATACACTTTGAAATCAATTTAAAAATTGAGTGTAATTAGAATGTGAATTTTTATTATTGTTTTGGATTCCTTTCATTTGTTTATTTTTTTTTCTTCTTAAATTTATGGTCTTTTATTTATTTTCATTATGATCTTTTATTTTCATTTAGGTGTTGGTGAGTTTGAAAATAAGTTATTGGTTCGCTCTTCGTAGTCTTTTAAATAAATTGAGTAACTTAGAGCTGAATTCTCGCTTCTATTTGTTGTTTTTATTTATTGGTTGGTTTTCAGCTTTTACCCAACGGTGAGCTGGAAGTTAAAATTCCGAATGAATATTCTTCATGCATCTATGTGGTAAACCTCTCAATCTCTGCCTAAACTGCTGCAGAGGGTAGGAGAATTCCCCCTTATTAAAAAGGAAGAGGATTGGATGTGGGTGTCTGGAAAGAAGCAAAAGAAAAAAAAGTTTACAAATGCAATTTTTAGGATGACGTAGTCATAAACCATTTCGTATAATTTTTTTAACTTAAGACATTATTTTGTTCACTTTTTGAGCTTAAGTTAAGAGGCTGCAATATTTTCTTTTTTTTTTTTTTTTTTTTTTTTTTTTTTTTTTTTTGATAGATTTTATTTGGTCTTCAATTTTCTGAAATTAATTCTCCTTATTGAAGCTGTTCTTTTTTAAAAAAAAAAAGATTAATTTTATTTCTAATTTGATTTTTCTTTTTCTATTCTAATGCTTAATTTAAGAATTAAAGTTGTTTGGGTTGGTACTACTCCTGTTAAGAAAGATATTTTTAGAACGTTCTAAAGGTGGGTTTGGGGGTCATTTTTAAAGAGATGGACATAAGATTAAACGTGAAAGAAGTACATATAAAAATATCAAGTGTTTCACCCATTAGTGTTTCTTGATCTAAAGATAAACCAATATTTAATGGGTACATGTTAACTACTTTTTTAAGTTTGTTGTTGGATTTTGATTTTGTACAGTGAATGTATATGTAGATATCTTGAGATTTTTGTTTTTATCACATTATTCTTTAGGTTGTTGTTTATGGAAAATTTTATTTTTCATTTCATCTTAGCTTAACTTAAGCTTTTAAAATTGTCTTTCTTCGTAAATATTTTGTATTCTGCACATGTACCCTCTCTGTTCTGGGTATGTGAAGGAAGAGGGGGGAGAGGGAGGGAAAGGTATTTGATGATTGTTAGGACTATATTTAGGAGAGTAAAGAGAGTATTTTTTCCTATTACACAAGTAGGTGGGTGTCTGAGTAGAAGGAGATATGATAAGAAAATTGGTGGAGAGGGTGGCAATATTTCATTTGTTTAATGTACCAGCACTTAACTTTATTGCCTATTTAGATAATATTCTGCAATTTTTTTCTATTACTATACTTTACTATTTTCTACTTTTGCCTATTTTAAAAAGTGGTAAGGGGTCATTTTCTTAAAATTTTAGACGAGGAGGAAAACATTTTTAGATGAAAGAAGAGTATTTACACGAGAATACATCATGATAAAGTAGTGTGATTTGAACACGAGTTTATTGTATTCATCGTCTATAGTTGCTTGATTAAATAAAGCGTTATCGAATGAGTCGATATTCCACGGGTACCCTTACGAAAAAATCCCCATCCAAAAATTATTCGCTTATCGTGTTCACCTTTCGACACTTAAAAGATTATTCGCTTATCGTGTTCACCTTTCGACACTTAAAAGATTATTCGCTTATCGTGTTCACCTTTTGACACTTAAAAGATTATACCTTATATTTCTCTTGGTCCTTTTTTTTTTTGGTTGTGGAATAATTAAAGTTCCAAAAGAACCGCAATTACCATATAAGTTACAAGAAAGTAAGAATTTATCATGAGTATGTTAGGTTACTTTTGATAACTGCAGCAGGCTGCAAGAGTAGCTTCTCGGCCTAATGACTAAGATCAAGTGCAGCGAGCTGGCTAGGCTGGTGTGTTTGTATTTAACTGATACTTTTCTTTTTATTATTATTATTATTTTTTCGCCCATTCCTCAAAGGGGAGGCAAACTCAGGGTCGACGTGCTACTGGATCTTCCCTGGAGAGGTTTGGGCAGTCTGCAAGGCAGTTGCTGGAGGACTTAAAACACTACAATACCTCAAGAGTATATGAACAGGGCGTAATGTACAAACTTGATTTCATCGCTTCATACCTAATACCAGAGTATTCCAGCTTCATACCAGAGCATACGACATTGTATTTTCTTGACTTTTACAGTGGAAAACGCTTCTGTTCGCTCAACTAAAATTCACTTTGAAAAACGAGGCGTTGAATTGAACGAGAGTGTTGAGATAAATGAGTGTTAAAGTGGCACCTAAACGAAACGGGGGAAAGAATTCAAGGCACTTTAATACTCTGTGTTTTCTTTTGGCTTTAAACAATTCTTAAAACACAGCAATAAATTAGACTATAGTCTATATGTGGGCTCTCCATTTAATTACATGAGTCAAGGGCTTTAAAAACCAATGAGTACCCAATTTAAAAGAATAATTCCCTGGAAAGAGATTTTCGACTTGGAATTGAAAATAATATTAATCCCGCTTTACAAAGAATAAGGATGTGCAAGTAAATAAAGGTTGAATAGCATTATTTCTATTACACAGTTTCTTGCATCCCAATCATTAGCAATGCGAGGTACAATCGAAAGGACTAATGACCAACACCTCTTCAAGTTTTGAAACTGTTGGAATTATTGGCAAAATTTGATCAAACAGCCGCAGACCACTTAAAAAGCTATTTAAGTCACGGTATTTAAAATGAGATATACAAGATTTCAAAAGAAATTAAACTCCATACAGTTTACCAGATAAAAGTAAATATTATTCAATAATGTAGATTGCACATCTGATCAAAACCGTGAAACAAAATCAAACAATGTAGGATATATAGTACAGGGTTCAATTAGGAAAAAGATGCTTATGATGGCATGGGGCTTATAATGGTATATTAATCATATTTCCTAATGTATTAGTTTTGGTGCCCATGTTATTAAACCTACACGTGTATATATACAGGTGAAAATAAATCCCTTTTGCAAAAATAATCTTTTTGAAGTTAAAAGACATAAATTTTAGAATGTCGTGTTGTAGTTTTAATGCCCTTTTATATTTTGGATAACGAATTTATCATATATCATACAGAAAGAAAATTTTCATGCATTTCATCTGCAGATTTCGTACATTTATTAGAATACTTGTTTAATTTTATGCTTAGAATAATGAAGACACAGTTTTTTTAGATAAAAATGGAGACATTGATGACACATTGATGAACTCCCCATGATGACACATTGATGAATTGCCCATATTGGCATAGAGATTCATCATTGGAGCCATCATAGGAGTTAATCATTGCAAAAAATTAAACGGGCGTATGCAGCACTTTTTTTTTTCAAAAAGTCTGGAGAAAAAGTGCTTTTACACACAGCATGTATGTATGTATGTATGTATGTATGTATGTATGTATGTATGTATGTATGTATGTATGTATGTATGTATGTATGTATGTATGTATGTATGTATGTATGTATGTATGTATGTATGTATGTATGTATGTATGTATGTATGTATGTATGTATGTATGTATGTATGTATGTATGTATGTATGTATGTATGTATGTATGTATGTATGTATGTATGTATGTATGTATGTATGTATGTATGTATGTATGTATGTATGTATGTATGTATGTATGTATGTATGTATGTATGTATGTATGTATGTATGTATGTATGCATGTTTTGGTTTTCGTGCACAGTGTATACACTGTGTCCAACCAATTGATGTTGGACTTTTCGGCCTATTCATTCGGTTCATACATTGCTGATATAACATCCAGTTAGAGTTGTTAGATTTTCAAGTAGCTGGTCTTTAAAACAATACATCTAAAAAGTACTAGATCCGCTAATGCTGTGAATGCTTTTACAAAAACTGGAATCCAAATATTTTTGTGAATTAGCAGAAGGAAACGATGAGCAAGCTGAATACAAAAATTTGAAAATTATACATTATACAATACATTCGGAAATAAGCTCTTTCATATCAGAAGCTTCCATCTTGATTGAATCTTCTGTTTCAACGCAAAGGCTAAGTTCTAGTTTACAAAAGTTGTCTATCGTACCTTTAACAATTCCCAAAATAGAATTAAATTGAGAACAAAAACATAGAAAAACTGGACCCCCTGAATGCTTCACCAAACGTCTAAGAACTTAAAAGGTAAATGGAAAAGATAACAAGAAAAAGGAAATTTGTTAGAAAAGCAAAAAGAAAGATGATAGTTGAAGAAAAATACTGTGGAGAGCACTGTAGAGAGCACTGTGGAGAGCAAAACAATTTTAAAGCTGAAACATTTGTGATAAACTTTATTTGCTACCTTGTTTTTAAAAAACATGGATTTAGCGTCAAAAATGAAGATCTAGATATTTTTGTTTATAGAAGATTGAAGATAGAAGGTGAAAAAAAAAGATTTATAGACCATAAACTTATTTTTAACTTTTTAAATGATATGTTGTTAATCATAGTAAAAATTATAATAATGAAAATAATAATAATTCCGAAGATCGCTATTATTATTTTGCATACTAGAGGGAATACAATCATTTCAAAAAAAGTTATTTAAAAAGCTTTCAAGTAATGACTCTTCGAAATGTTTAAGTTAAGTATGCCATCATTGGCACCTTTCCCCTAGTGGTAAATTTGAAATCAGAAAATATTTTATTGGATTTGTTGCAGTCTTAAGCACATCTGGAGATAGGTTACCAAATAAAATTCTTAAATACCAACCATATTCCCATTGAAGATGGATATAATAATGACGTCAATATGAAAGGGAAAAAAAGTCCTATCTCAAAGAAGAATAATGGAAATTATTCCGCGATTTACGTTTATTTTACGTTCTTGTCACTTAAATCAGTTCTTAACGATGTATTCTCTGCCTCGGGGGAAGTGTAAAACCTTTTTATCAATATTCAAAAAATATTACTTTTAATGTCAGAGGTTTTCGCCAGAAGAAATTTTAGCGTAACTGTGAAATTTAGCAAATTTATTTAAATTTAATAGATAGATCCACAAAATACGCCAATAATTTCTGGCAATAAAGTACGTCAATCAACGATTGATTATATATGCATACTGATGGTATTGAAATTTGTGAAGAAATAATAAATTTGGCTAAGACTATCAGCATTTAAATAAAATTATAATAAAAAATTCAATTACGTATATAGTGTGTAAATAATAATGGATTAGGTTATAAAATTTCAAAAACGATTTGGAAACCTATGATTACATTAAAGTGGTATAAAAATAAATTACTTCTTTCGCTGTTTAAAATTTGTAATATTTTACTTACAAAGCTATTTACGAAATTTTGTTTAAATTTACTTAAATGAAAACACGAAATAAAAAAGTTCTATTGTTTTGATAGTTTAAAATTTGTTATCGTGATCAACTAAAACTTCTGTGGTTTACAACTACACAAGAAAAGATAATGGCTTGTGCAATTTCAAAAAACACTAAGTTCTTAATTTAGATGTTCCGATAACAATAACTAATTTAAAATATGAAATTACTTCCTGAATTTCATATTTTATTTGTTTTCATGGGAAAATGGATTTTCCTCAAAGCTTAGATTTCCTAACCACGCATTTCTTGAATAAGTTCTACGTCATTTGGATTCGTTGGGAAAAGTCAAGACTGCAAGTTTTTTACGGTCTTTTAAAAAAATACCGGATTTAAAGACTTTCAATACTCCAAGCTCTTCAATGTGGGAAAATTTTTCAAAATTTCTCTTTCTCTCTAACTCTCTCTCTCTAACTCTCTCTCTCTCTCTCTCTCTCTCTCCCTCTCTCTCTCTCTCTCTCTCTCCCTTTCTAAAAACATCTCAATCACTTTTCCTTGTAATGTAAAGACACCCAAGGCAAACTGATTTTAGATTCAGATTCAGATTTGTCGCTTCCATTATACTTTAGATGTTCTGTCACAAAGGAATTGTCAGTGAATATTGCTAGAGCTTTTTCGGCCATGAGAAGTTCAAAAATTCGATTAGGGTCCAGAATCCAGTCCTTGTTATTTTGATCTATATTGATATTCTTAAAATCTAGTTTCTCAAACTCTATTTACTTAGTGTAATTTAAAAAAAAACGCTTTTACTTGTCGCTAAAGAATTGAAATTATTTAATTGCAAATTTTTTTTACTTACTGAATTGTTTGTTTGTGTTTTTTTTTGGAAAGTCCTAAACATTTTTAGAGATTGGAGAAAAAAGAGGTGTTCCTATTGAAACTCAATTCAGAGTTGTAAGTCTTGAAATTACTCCTTTGATTGGTTGCTTTTAGAAAAAAGTTGAAAGCTTTGGATTTTTTCGTTTTATTGCAGCTCTTGTTGTCAGTTTTTCTTGTTGATATATTTTTTGAATCCATGCTTATTTTTAAGGTCGCACATTCAATATAAGAACTGCAAGTAACTGTTATTCCGTTGTTAAGGTGCAATGTTCAAGCATCTGACATTTTTTGTCCAAAAGCAAACGAACTGTTGCTTTCCTCAATGTGTAAAATTATAAACAAAATCTACACAAAGCCAAACAAATCAGTTTAAAGAGGACGCTTGAAGGTCACTTAAAATATATAAATTTACTTTCAAATACTATTAATACAATCTATAGGGTGTGGTTATTGGTTTTTAAAAATATCAGTTTATCTTTTTATAAGTTTGGAAAAAAATTGGAAAACGTACGGTTCGTCCCACTCCATACGTAGGGTAAAAAAAGTTATACAAAACTTCATAATATTTGATAATAAAAAATTTTCTTAAGAGTATAAACATACATAAATGTATAATTTAACCTAAAAATAGTTTGAGGGAGTAGAAACTTATATTTAATAAACTATATTTTAAACATTTTAAAATTTACGTTTTTTAAAGTTATCAAATTTAAAAACGTAAATTTTTAAAAGACAACCCAAGCTTAAAAATTTTTTTTAGGAACAAAATACATAATTAGACCCTTACCCCAGCACAAAGAAAATATGCTCCCTGTTCACATGATACACAGTCACAGTCCATCAATCGAAGTTGAACTCATCACAACACAGACACTTTTTATTTTTGTTGGTTTTTTACGAAGACTTTTTCTTGGTTTTGCATTTTTATTTTTATCAAATTATAAAAAACGTTTTAATTTTCGGTTTGCTGCACTTATGTTTGCTGCTAATGCTCATTTTTGTACGGTGATTCTGTGAAAATTGATGCTTTTTTATCTCCTACATAAACATGAAACAATTTTACTATTTAAAAAAATAGATAAATACATACCATGTTTTTATAGATTCCTTTCTTTCAACCTGGATACAAACAAATCTCCACCAGCTTTTGGAAGATTTAAATCTCTAAGTAGATCTTATCTGATTATCTGATATTTCCATGTTGACTTGATCTAAAGTTGGTAGAAATGGAATAGCCATATGTTCATCATGCGATACCAGTTCAATTGATGATGGTATGATAAGATAATTTTTTTGCTTAGTGTAATTATTATACCCAGTTTTTTTGCTACTGTAAATATATAATAAATTACTAAAAAGAAAAGAAAATTACCTTTGTTTTAGCTTTAACTAAATTTTCAGTTTCTGACAAATTTTTTACTCTTCTTTCAAGATAATTTGAGGACCAAAAGATCAGCATTTCTGAGGTCATCTTTTGTATTGTAATATGGTAGTATTACAAATTCAAAAAATCTTTAGACCATGAATGATAATTAGTTTTTCTTTTTTTAATGCCTAACCAGTTTAGATGTTACATGCCTCTACTTTACCCAGGTATCCAAGGTAATTCAAGTAAAACTAGAACAAAAATTGCTGACTTTCATACCCTCTTTCAAATTTGGTACAATTTCTAATTACAATAATAAAAGAGAAAATTTTAAACCATATTGGCTTCATAAGGGCGGCAACTTAGAATTATTTAGCTTCATTAAAAATGGAGTATTTTTTCATATTTTAATTTTTATTTATTAAAGTTATGCATTTTAAAGTTGTTATAACAAAATGTTTACTTAACATGTCATATTGTGGAAAATTATATATTTTCCACAATATGACACGTTATACACGAGATAATAATGTAGACAATCATTATTTTTTATGGTAGCATCAATACTGGCAACAAAATTTTCACCTGGAACCCAGAGAATACTAATCAAGTATTAGTCGTTGATAAGAAATGCTTAGGTAAGGGGGCAGATTTAAACCTCCCTGTCAGTCTCTCTGTCTGCCTCGCAAAGCATCTGGTAGTGGTTATCATTTTTGCATAAAATGAAGACTAAAACTCTGATTTTTAATACTTCAGCTTTTTGTTTTCTAATATTATCCGATGAGATGGACCTGCCAGTAAAATCTTTACTTTCTGACGCTTACCCATAATCATTGAAAAGCTGACATAAACTGGTGAAAACTTTTCGTTCGTTCCTGGTTTTATTTTTCAACTGAAAAATGGTTTTTTCAGCACTTTTTTTAGTAGCACATGTTTCATAAGTAAAAACAAAATTTTCGCAGTTTGATTTCTACAAAGGCAAATAAATGAAGGTCACAGGAAAACTCACAACATATTTTAAAAATTTTCAAATTACAGTTGGTCTCGAACTCTCAGGGAACCGGATAAAAAATTCGGGTTATCAAGAGTTCCATATATCGAGAAAGGCATCCGCTAAAAACACTTCATTTTTTATCTGATTAAAACTAATTTCTACCAGGCTACAAACTTCAGAAAAAATATATAACCCTGGGTTGCTTCAAATAATCTATTCTTGGACTGCACAAGGATTTAATTCTCGCAAACGGTCAAGCTCTTTTGTCAAAGATTTGAATGGATTATTATCAGCTTCTAGTTTGATTTGCTGATAACAGATTTTTTAAAACAACCATGACAGTCTCCTTTGACACAGCATTCCAAGAAGAAACAAGATTTTTGATTACTTGAAGGATAGAAACTTTCTTGATACCTTGATACATAGACGCAAAATGTTTCGACAGTAATGAGCTTTAAAACTTCTTATTACGCCTTTTCACATCAGCAGAAAAGCCAGGTGTGGTGTTGGAGAAACAACAAGTTGATGTTGCTTAGCTCTTCAATGAGCGGACCAAACTCAGTATTGATGTCAAAAGATTAGTTTCATTCGGTGGGGCGCTCATACCAATTGTCAGTGAGGCACTTTCGCCAAAGATGGTTTTAAAGCTGGTGCCATTCCTAAAAATAACAACAGAAAAATCGAAACTTGACTTGAATGAAACGTTGGAAAATCAACATTTTAGTGGTCACTAATCTTTTCAAAAAAAGAGTCGTGAAAAAGATAAGTCTGAGTTACGACAGTTGCTTTTTGAAATTGATTAAGTATCCCTAGAGAGCACAGGTGTTCAAATATTATTTGGATGTTTGATAGGACGTATGTTGATCGGACGTCTGTGTTTGTTAACAATATGAAATTTGTCTAAAAACACTAACGCAACACATGATACCAAAAAAAATTGTTCAATTAACAATTTGGAACACTAAAGTATTTGAAGAATTTACCTAATAACTTCACAAAAGATCTTTATAACTTCACAAAAGATCTTTATAACTTCACAAAAGATCTTTATAACTTCACAAAAGATCTTTATAACTTCACAAAAGATCTTTATAACTTCACAAAAGATCTTTATAACTTCACAAAAGATCTTTATAACTTCACAAATGATCTTGGCTTCAAAAAGGTATCATAACAAGTTCAGCGATGTTAAAGTGTTTACAAAAATGAAAAAATGGGATAATAAAAATATATATTTAAAAAATAAAATGGTATCAAGTAGAAATTTCATAAATCATAGTATTTTATTTTAAAATACAAAGTTAATAATGCCTCTCGGTGACAAAGTAACATTCTGCCGAACTTAAGAGGCGGAAGCCGTTAGTAACCGACTCCTAAAGCTTTTTTTTGCCAGAAGATATTTTGGTGGCAAGATGATTTGGACGATGCCTCCTGTGCCTTCTGTCTCCCAGCTAGTGACGGCTGCTAAAATGAAGGCGAAATTTTTCCCTTCCGCTGCCAGAAGAAATGAAGACAAAGCACGAAACTTTCATTTCAAAAAAAATGATTTCAACATTTGTTTTTAAATTGACAGGCAATTTAATGACTAATTAGGTGTAAGTATTGAAAATTTAAGATCGAAACTGCGTTTTGTATAATTTATTGCAAAACTTTGACTGTTTTAAAAAAACTATGATTTTATCAGTGGTTTATTTTTTCTAAACCTATCAAATAAATAAAAGGTTTCATTTTCAAAAAAATAAATATAAAAAATTGGAAACTTTACTTAAGTTCCACAGATGAAAAAATCATTTCGACGAAAATTTTCAATATGTAATTAAACTGTCAGTTTTTGATGGGATCAAAGTTTGAAATTTTTATCCGTCATATAAAAACTTAAACTTTTTGACCATAACATTTAATTCTTAATTTTGATCATTAGCTATTGATAAAAAATGTGGAAAAACGCAACACCTTATTATATAACACTGCACAACAGATTTTTAAAAAAGTCTTGCTTCCTGAAAAACTTTAGGTGATTGTGACAGGTACCTATAGGGTATGCACAAATATAGTTTTTGGTTTTACTGCATCACGTAGGAACTCTAAGAAATAGACATTTATATGTTTACCTATTTAATCACGTTTATGTTTCGCATGAGCCATTACGTTCAACAGAATTAAAAATATTTTGCTCCTGATTCTCTTCTGTATTCAACTTCTGGTGCATCACGTTACAGTGTCCAACAGTAGTCAGCAAGCATTGACGGATTCCAGTTGCCCTGGTATTGTTTCTCCATTGTAGCAATGTCCTGGTGAAACCGCTCACTGTGTTCGGCACTGACAGCACCGAGATTCACGGGGAAGAAGTCCAAGTGCGAGTGAAGGAATGAACCTTGAGTGACATGTTGCACTTCATTTTCTGGATAAGTTTGTCTACGACTTCAACGCAGTTTGGCGCTCTGTAATTGCCCAGGAAATTGTCAACAAAGTCTTTAAAGGCTTTGCAGGCATTTTTTTCCTGGCCAACTAACAGCTCTTCAAACCGCTTGTCACTCATAACATGTCTGATCTGTGGACCAACAAAAATGCATTCTTTGATCTTCACATCACTTATTCTTGGAAACATCTGTCTTAAATAGCGAAAACCTTCACCTTCTTTGTTCAGTGCTTTCACAAAATTCTTCATGAGTCCAAGCTTTATGTGTAGAGGAGGCAAAAATATCTTTGCTGGCTCGACAAGTGGTTCGTGTGCAACATTTTTTTGTCCTGGAAATAACTTTTTGTGGAGTGGCCAGCTCTGTCGACAATAATGTGACTCTTTGGCCCGGCTGTCCCATTCACAGATGAAACAACAGTACTTGGTATAGCCAAGCTGCAGTCCCAGTAGCAGAGCAACGACTTTCAGATCTCCACAGATATTCCAGTTGTAACTGCTATTCTTGACGTGCTTGAGCAACAGTTCCATATTCTCATATGTTTCTTTCATGTGTATCGCGTAGCCAACAGGTACTGACGGATAAACGTTGCCATTGTGTAGCAGAACAGCTTTCAGGCTTAGCATTGACGAATCAATGAAGAGACGCCACTCTTCTGGATTGTGATCACAACCCAAGGCCGAGAACAATCCTTCAATGTTACAACAGAAACAGAGACTGTCGACTTGAGCAAAAAATTTGGTAATATAATGGTGCCGGCTTCTGAACATAAAAATTTTCGTACCTGGTGACAGCAGACACCATCCCTGCAGCCTGGAACCCAGCAACTCGGCTTTTACTTTTGACAGACCCAAATCTCTAACCAAAACGTTAAATTCTGACTGTGTTGTTAGATATGGATCACCTGATGAGCAAGGTTCAAAATCTGGATCAATGTCACTTTCAGTAACCTGCACTGGAGTTTCTTCATCTGGTTCATCTAAAGTCAAATCCTCTGGTGGTTTCGAAATTGGGAGACTGTCGTCATCTGGCACAGGTCTCATTGCTGAAGGCAAATTAGGATATTCAATTGACTCCTTGTTTTTGGAAGAGAAACCAGATATATTTGTCAAACAAAATTAACAGTCCATCAAATGGTCTTTTTGTTCTCCCCAGATCATCGGTACAGCAAACGGTATACTCTTACGAGTGTCTCTGAGCCAGGCTCTTAGATTTACACCGCATGTTGTGCAACAAATGTGAGGCGCCCATTCCTTGTCTTGGTCACCAACTTTGCAGCAAAAACACAGATGATAAGCTTTCTTCACAAGAGCAGTTATAGAACGTCTCTTAGACGCAAGTGTATATTTGCCACAGATATATCAGAATGTATCGCGGCTGTTACAACATTGACAAGACATATCGCCAGACAGCAAAACGGCTATAGCATTAAATTTACTTACTCTTATATTGATACAGACACTGTACTTTACTATAGTGATGCACACACACACTAGCTGCACAAACTGTTGCTGATGAGTAACTAACTGGAGTGAGATGTTTGGATATAAATTTAAGCAAAAACTTAGATAAAATTTAAGATTTCTCTTAAAAGGTACGTGATACGTAAATTTTGATGTGATATTTGTGATCAGCAACCAAAAATCTTTAAGAAACACCTAACAGTGTTCAAGAAGCAAAAAATGTGTTGTGCGGTGAAATCATTAAAAAATTTATGAAAATTAATTTGTTTTAATGTCGGCTCGTGAACTTATGGGACTCTTTCTGGGAGCATATATTCTAAATTTTTGCTTTCACCGACCAGGGGCATGTCATGAGGCTAGATTTCTTGCTGATGAATTTACATTCTAATCTTATAGATGACCCAAGACATCCACAGCATAATAAATAAACAAAAAAAGCATAAAATGAAGGAAGCCAGCACTTTATCTGTTATGTGCCCAGATTCCTAAAAAGCTTTTTTGATGTAAATGCTCCAGCAAATGATCTCTTGGCTATTAAAATTTCCTATGCTATAAGGAAGTACAGAACTGGAAAATGTATTTAATAGAAAAGCCATTTGATTTTCAAATAGTTTGATGTTTGCAAGAAAAGGCATTGAAAGTTGGGTTAGTGATGAAAATCTTTCTACTAACACTCATTTCCAAGATTTCATCAAAATACTGAGAAACTTTACAGTGGTAAACGATGGAGTGGAACGGAACATAAAGTTAATCCAAGTCATTTTTAATGTCACAAGAGATGAAGATCACCCTCAAAAAGTGCTTATTGTATCACGGAAGAACCGAAAAGTTTTTTCAATAACCAAATAAGAGTTAATAAATGTTAAGCTTATATATTGTTATAAGGTTATTATAAGACATGTGCCAGAAAAAAGGATAATTATTCAACTATTTTTTTTCGATATTGAATGTTACATATATTTTGAAAGTACGTATATTAATATTCTTAAATTTCACTTAAGTTTGTGAAGTTGTGTACATAAGAACGCACGCACTTTGCGTTTAAAACTCAACATCAGCTTTTGCACGGTCTTCGGCTGGACTTTCTTGCAAGCTCTAATCCATTTATTTTTGAAGTTTTGATGTTTTAGCTTCTTTTACATTGAACCTCAGTTTTTCTTTGACAATTGCCCAATATCTTTCGATAGGAAGTAATTTGGGATAACTGGGTGGGTTGGAGTGTTTTTCATCGTAATCTACTTTACGTTCTCTAAGTCAGTTTAAAGTTGTCCCAGAGTAGTGACATGATGCTGAATCGGGCCCAAACAACGGATTACCCGTATGAGATCTTAAAAACGCCAAAGAATGCTTCTTGAGGCATTCTTTGATGTATATTTCGGTGTTAATTGCTCCCGTAGCCACAAAATAAGAGCTTCTTTCACCACATTCACAAATTGCTTGCCAAACAAAGAATTTTTTAGCGAACTTTTGCATTCTAAATCATTTATATTTGGAATTAAGTTTTTTGCGATTAGTTGCTGAATAACATTGGTGTCCCGGAAGAGATCGGAAATATGCAGCACAATATGTTTTATCATCAATAATTAAACAAGATTTTTTAGCACATTTTTTTAAAGAGCAGTTTTGAACAACGAATTGGAAGACTTTCTTGCTTTTCTTTACAACGAGGAACTTTTTTTCTTATTATAAGATTTATAGCCACAATTTCCCTTTACTCTTTGTATAGTGGAAGCATTTGTCTTAGATTATTCGCTAAAGTTCGAACAGAAATCTCCAATTCCTGTCATAGGAATCGTTCACTTTTTTAACAAGATCTCGTCGAAGAAAACCTTTTTTTCTTCCACTTCCTGATTTCTTTTTGATTTTACCAGTGTCTTCAAATCATTTCTCAACGCTCTGCACTATTCTCAAAACAATCTGCAGTTCTTTAGAAATTGTTTTGTTTGATACACCAGGATTTTCAACGAGAAAATCCAAAATTTTTTCTCGCTTCTTATCTTGATTTGATGATATTTCAATTAAAATTAAATGTAAAGATAAATTTTAAAATCAAAAAATTCTTCTTAAATTTTTAAAATTTTTTTACAGTTGGCTATGAGTTCACAGACACTAAAGGGGTGAGAGTGCAGAAGGGTAGGGGCAGGGCAGGGTAGAGGGAGGGCAGGGCTGGGCAGGGGTAGCTTAGGGGAAAGGGAAGAGGAGGGAGTGGGGCATCCGTGCTTAATTAAATTTTTTTTTGGGGGGAGGGGGTTGTCCATTGTGGAGACCCAGTGGAGATTTGACGTCCTAAGACGTCCAAAGAGGAACAAATTTGGTCCGGGCTTCTGTGACCTAATTAGATGTTCACGGTGGTCCAAGTCAGTCGAATTTCGTCTTGATTTCTAATTCGGTCGTCTATTGACGTCCAAATAAAATTCTTTGGATATTTCTTTTTAACACGCTTGCGCGAACTATTAACCTACATTGTTTTTTTGTCATTGAGTTAAATGATGATAAATATATATTAATTAGAAATCTAACTCACGCTTCCGCAGTGAAGCAAATTTTTTGCTACCCTAGGTTTGTTTTGGCAGCCTGAAATGACGCAATGATAAATCAAAGCAAAGCAAAAATGACTAATTGTCAGTTTAACTAAAGCAGCTACCAGCTTTGAAAACTTAAAAAACTTGCTTCACTTTCTCTTACAGAATTTTTTTAACTAACTTTTTTATTTTCTCTAGATTAGACGGATTAAAGGTGTTGGTGGTTCAACGCCACGTAGCATAGTTAAAAACGTGTTCGACTACATAATGACATAAAAGGGAAAACGGAAGTTTGTATCCACAACGTTATACAAATGTTTAAAAAGTAAGTTCGTTTATATACCAAATTATGTTGAAAGGTTTCTACAGAGTGTTGCTATGAAGAATAAAAAAGTATAATAAAATTTAAGTATGTATATAATTATATAAATATTTAAATAAAAAATAGTTCTATATTTTGCTTGTTTTAAAAGCAGTTATTTCAGAAAAAAATGATTTTGACGTAGGCAATATCGAGACACTCGTAGACGACTTGATAAATCGAGCAGTGCCTAAATTGAAAAAAGAAGAAATTAAATAGTATAAAAGCTCTTCTTTTTTTTTTTTTTTTTTTTTTGTTATAGCATTTATATTATCTAATCTGTATATAAACTAGTAAATATATTTTTAACTTCAAAAAAGTAATTATTCCTAGATTTTAGTGATATTAATGCCCGAATACAACGACCATAAGTTTAATTTGGACGTCCGCCAGATTTCGTAATTCGTCCTAAAAGTGTCTAAAAAGGACGTCCGTGAACGTTTAATATGGACGGACGAAAAATGTTTCATTCAGACGTCCAAGAGACGTCCTAAATAGACGTCCTTGGGTCCAATATGGACGTTCACTGAACATCATTGGACGTCCAAATGCCTACTAGAGAGGTAGAGGAGAGCATATGACTTTAGCTCTGTTCATTTTCTATGAGAAGTTGTTAAGCTCAATATAAACCTAAAAATGAAAATAAATGTCAAAAGTCAAAAGTTACATCAATCAAAAATTACTTCTATCAAAAGTTACATCTATCAAAAGTTACATCTATCACTTCAAATCATCTCACAAGCCTAAAATTAATAATTTTTAGAACTCTAGGACCTTGAGAATGGGATTAGCTTCTCAGCCTAATTTTATTTTAGTTGATACTCTGAACACCCTATATCGCATGCCGAGTAAAAAATGACGTAATACCTGTCAAATACTAATCCAATGAATGGGTATTCGCGTCACAAAGTCCATCAAGCATAAGAGTAAAAAAGTAATTCAACCAAATAAATAAGTGCTTTCTTTTATTTATTAAATTCATTTATCTACAATCACCCACTTGAGAGATATTTATCAATTCAAAAAGTTTTCGAAAAGTGGGGAGCAAGAAAAAAAAAAGAAATAGATATTATCCTAAATAATTATTATGCGAAGAAAGTTCCAAAGTTCAAATTGAAAAGATTTTTCGAAAAAGTTCATAATATCATTTTTCATTAAGAATGAGCCAGTAATCAAAAAACCTTGTATATAATCAGCTTTGGATGATAAGGAAAACATCATTGGATTAAAAGCTGTTTTGATTAGTAGCTGAAATGGGTTTTCTATAGGAGGGGGAACAACAAAATTCTTAAAGTGCTACGAAAAAAAGACCTTCTCCCTAAAACTTAATCAGTTGAATTTATATATATATATATATATATATATATATATATATATATATATATATATATATATATATGATTAATAAAGGACTTCTTCAGCTAAGAGTGCTCTAGGATAGCCCACTGACAAGAGCAACTACATTGAAAACACAGCGAAGGATAATAACTTTGTTGATACTTAAAGTTTCATACCGGCAATCATCAGCAAAAATACATGTTGAATAAATCTTTACAAAAGAAAACGTTAAAGTTGGAGTATCATAGGAAATGTTAACCTTACTAACCAACCACCAGAAGATGCCCCTGAAATAAAAAAAATGAAATTGCCACCTATGGGGGCGCAAATTTACTAAAAAAACTTTATTGGTACTTAAAGTTTCATAACAGGGTACCACCAATCATCAGCCAAAAAATTTTGTTAAGGTTCATTACTAGTTTCATGACCTAGTATTCCTCTACCAACATGTTTCCAATCATCAAATCCTTTCTCAAAAGTTTATCTTAATCAGTAGCAACAGGATTAACCATTGTCTTTTTACTAGTTCACTATAATTTGAAAAAAATTTCTCTTACGTATCTGGTTAAAAAAAATTTGTCTTACGTATCTCTTTAAACCTACCTTTCTGATACATGACGATTTTCTGATACATGATGCCAGGAGGCATATTTTTAGATAGAGCTTTCTTTGAGAAATCATCAATTAAATCAGGATTTTTTTGCCATTTTGAAGGATCACTATGAAATTACACCTTGACTCTCTGGTGTAATAATGTAAGAGTCGTTGTTTGTAGCAGATAGGTCACATCCACTGTCTTTATCATGTTGCACTTTTATACTTTGACTTCCTAGTGTAACATTGGAAAATAAATTTACTCACAATTAATTTTGAAGTTGAATCTTTATAAAATAAATCTTCCTTAGTTATATTTTGTTTACTAACATTCATTTCTAACTATATCAATATTTATAACTAAATATTTACATCAAATTAAATAACACTTTATAGTTACATAAGTGTTAGTTATAAATTATAGGCTATACCTGCATCAGACGTGGATACTTAAAATTTTCTTTCCCCTTCAAGGATCCTCAGACTTCCTTTACTTATTGAGACTTCTTCTTATCTCAATATAATACCGAGTTCCACAAAAGAACCTCATTTTAAACAAACGGCCGAACCACTCCAAACATAGCAACACATTTGGCTTTGATGGAGATTTTGAAGTATTTTTGAACAACTTTTTTTATAATTTTTCCGTATCAATTTTTTCATCAGAAAAAAAAAACAAATATGTTTGTCAAATTTCTATTTTTTTTATTCAAATTCACATTTTTCTTTTGCCATGAAATCAATATAAATTAGTAGAAAAACAAAGATTATAATTTTATTTTTCCTTTTTTAGATTTTTTTAGTTTCAATATGGGGTAACACCGATTGATCTTAAAATATAACTGGATATATCCATAACAGGATATATACGCTATAGCGTATACCGCATATTTTTTGAAGCCAGTTTTTGCCTCTCAAGATGGCGGCGGAATTAACGAACGGCCATATGAAAATTAAGAAGTTGATAACAATGAAGTTTTATTTCTTATGTTCATATATTGATAAATATATAAGTTTAAACAAAAATCTAATTTTTTGATTGAACATAAAATTTTTTTTTCTCAAAAATAACGGAATATTATGTATTTACATAAATTTCAAATACAAATATGTTTTTTTGTTTAACAAAAAATATTCTTAAAATAACTCGTTGTATACTGACTTTTTTGTTGTTCGTTTTTTGTTATAAATATGATAAAATAAAATACCATTTCTCAGTAAAACTAAGGATAAATTTTAATTTTAGTTTGTTTAAATTTAGTGTGTGTAATTGTAGTGAAGAAAAAGTGCTGATGATTGCTAACCAACTTGACTATGTTGTCAAGTTGGTTAGCAATTGTCATTTTAGTCCAAAGAAACATAGTTATTAGGTCTAAAGTAGTAATTGCTTGTACAGAGATCTCAAATAATTAGCATTTCTTATATAATTTATGTACCTTTTAATTCTCAACTGCCCATAGTTCTGTGTGTTAGAAGGTTAATAACACAACTCCATGGTAGGCAGCTGAGGACTGGCAAACTAGGAGTGATTATGAAATTTAAGAGATATTTATTAGTATTTACAAATACAAACTTAAATGTATCATACACTTTTTGATAACCAACATATTGTATGTTATTAAAAAATCCCCTTAACAATTTTTAAAGTAGTTTTGAACAACAAGTCAAAAACAAAAGACTCAATTATTGAGAGCTATTATTATTACAAAGTTAGTTATATATTAACATTACAAAGAATGAAATATAATATATTAAGTTTTATTGAAAAAAATATATATATTCATTAACTAAATAAATAGTATATCCATTAACTAAAATATAATGCATTATAATTAATGGATATATTATTTAATAAGAATATTAAATATAGAATATAATAAACTTATATTCTATATTTAATATTCTCATTAAATAATATACCCATTAATTACATTCATGTGCTAAATAATCCTAGAAGGAACCTCTGAGTTGTGTGTACTCACAGCACTCAGCTAATAGTTCATGCAGCATCCACATATCTAGTATCTTGCTACAAAAATAGAAAATATAAAATTTATCAAAGTTGTAGTTAGACACCATTGCCGCTTACCATAAAGTTATGTTATCAAACTCACTACATTGGGTAGCTAAAAATTAAAAGGTACATAAATTATACATAAATATTACTTTTAATCGTAAATTGCACTTAAAAATTATATCGAGTATTTTGAACTTTAACATTTAAATATATTATATCATTGTCTGATTTTTTTAAAATCATTTCATTTCTTTCAATTTTTAAAAATTTGTTTCATGGTCCAGTTTTTCCAACATAAATAACTCTAATTATTTTCTTTTGTATTTCTGTAAAACCTTATAAAATGTTCATCGGTCGCCGCTAAGAGCACTGATCGCCGCCATCTTGAGAGGCCAATTTTGGCTTCAATTTTTTTAAAAAAAAAAATAGAGCACTTTATCCAGTTATATTTTAAGATCAGTGGGTAAGATCACTAAAACCACATGTTGTTTCTTTAAGCTCATAAACCTTTGAGAAAGTCGATGATACTTGATGTCATACAACGTAAATGATTGTCGTATAATTTTTTGTTGTTGATGAGTTAGTCAAAAAAAAAAAAAAAAAAGTTTAACCATAGATATTTTAATGACGTTAATCAAGTTTTCTTTACGACGATACCAAAAATAAGTTCAAATTGAAAATATCCACTCAAACAATAGTTCGAAATTAGTTGGAAAATAAACTGACGAGAGTTACCGTTAGTGTAAAAAAGATTCTTCCCTACCGCGTCTAAAAACTCCTTCAATCTTCTCTCCTCCTTCATACTTTTAAAGTGTTTCCGCCGATCCTCGCAAAAAGAGTAACGAATGATTTTTACCCCAAAATACTAAACCTCTTTTTGGAAGCAGTAACACATCATCAAACAAACAAAAAATAAAAAAAATCTCAAGTATTGCAAAACCTGTTGTATCAAGCCATGGTTTTTGAAAAAATATCCATGTGACTTGTGAAATGAGGTTATGCGTTGCTTACTTGATAAAGACTTATGGTTGCATATACACAGTACAAAAAACTAAATACAATCTAGTCTAATACAACTAAGTCCCCATTGAGTAAAAACAGCAACTTTTTTCCACCTTTTCTTGTATAAAACACTCAATCTTTATCAATTCCACTTATTTCAAACTGACACTTTTTATCAAGTGTTTCCAAGATTTTGATGGAGCCATTAAAAAGATAGTGAAACTTTAATACAAATTTCTTTTGCTTCAAAAGACGTAGTAACTTTATAAATATTAAATAAAGGCATATAATTTACATAATTCTTAAAACGATCTTATCCATTTGTTAAA
Organism: Hydra viridissima; assembly: GCF_058129835.1. Lineage (NCBI taxonomy): Eukaryota > Metazoa > Cnidaria > Hydrozoa > Anthoathecata > Hydridae > Hydra > Hydra viridissima. The sequence goes on along the minus strand of NW_028324308.1, from coordinate 4,634,892 downwards.
ATATTGCCATTTTTTGAAATTTTATAAAAAGAATTTATTTTAGATAATAGTCATTTTTTACGTTTGGGTGAAAAAGTGACGTTTGATGTGGCGTTCATTTTTATATTGTATGTCATATCTATGTATATAAATGCATATATCATATATCATGTCATCATGTATCATGTACCATCATATATCATGTATCATGTATGTATATCATTTATGTATGTCATATCAATCCTGATGTTAAAGCAAGTTAATTCATATTTTTATTACGTCTTTTTTTTTTTTATTATTGCATTCTTCTTAATTTCAAAGCAAATAAAAGCAACGAGACGAAAGTTTAATGTTTCTTTTTTCCCAGGTTGTCCATAAAAAATGATCGATCTTTTTTTTTCTCTAAAAAATAATTGATCTCTTATTCAGCGTCTTTGATAGCGATTTTCAGTAAAATTCCTCTGCTTTAAAATGGAAGTTGTTCAAAAATAGTGAGATTTATACTTTTTGTAAAGAAAGTTTTATGCAAAATCAGATTTTTGAGGTGTCTTTATTCAAAGATTTTCCCTGAAAAAAGATGTAAGCTCAAGATGACGTTGAACAAATCTAAAATGTTTTTACAAACAGAGCGATGCAAATGAAGGATGCAATTAATGATCATTTCACACAAAGTTGTTTTATTATTTAAATATTCAAATGGTTTTTTGGTTTGGTTCAGTAAAATAACTGCTACTTAAGTAAAGTTTGTTAAATAAAATTCATTTAACAAATGCTGTTTGTTCTGCAAATGAAGCAATAATTTTGGAAAGATTTCGGAAAAATATCACATCTTATCTTGAGCATTCACAGTTCATTAAACCGTTCTAGTGTAGTATCTATTTTTTGCATTTATTATCATTAATTTTTGATTAAAGCTTTTTTAAGGCTATCTTAAGGGCCTAAGTCAATCTGTTGGTGGCAAACATTACCAGTTTATCACCAACAGAGTAAAAACGACTTGCAACTACCTGTTTGTGCTATAATTAACCATTGTTAGCTGCACTGAATTATGATGCGCTTTACACTAAGAAAAAAAGTTCCTCTTATTTCACTTTTAATATAATAATAGCCAGTTTTATTATCAACATTAACTATATCAATTCGTAACGTTCATTATTATCCTGATTTCACTAGAATAAATTGAAGCATATTTATATTAATTTATTATAAGTATTTATTATTTATAATTAAAAAAATTGAGCCAAATAGTTTTAGAATCATTCACTTTTTACAGTACTTTTTACTTTGCGGCATTAAATCATGCGTACAAATCATGCGTGCAAAAACTTACGTTTTTAAAGCTAGCGTTTAAATTTCGTGTAATGAATTACTTACCAAAAGCAAGAATTCATTTTAAATCTAATGAAGTTCTGAAGTTAACTTTATGTTGATTACTTCTTCAATCAAATTATTGACATTTACTCTGACAAAATGTCATTAAACTTAAAAAATATTTAACGCTTTTTTAAAAACTTAGACAAGTAATGCAACTTAAAAGTATTCAAAACACGGGTATGGAATCAAACTTAGCGTTCAAGGTTTTAGAGTTGCATGACGGTAGTTTGTACTTTTTTCTCTTCTTGAAACAAAACACGACCACACTGCCGAAAAATACTTCAGTTAGGTTTTAGTAGTTTTTTTTTTTTTTTTTTTTTACCAATTATAGCGTTTTTTTCGCTATCCTTACAAAACGTCTTTACCAAAAGTAAAATCCAACTCAAGGTTTTGGTTTAACGAAAAAATTCGTGAAGCAATAAATACGATCATTTCCCCAAAAACTTCGTGAAATAATAAATACGATCGGTGTTCACGGCTACTGTCGTAACCACGAACTTTCTCGATTTTAGGTATTCATTAAAATTATCGCGTCCCAGGCTTCAGTAACTAGTCTGTCAACTTTGTGAAATGACGTCACTGCAAAAGCATTTTAAAAAAATGTAATTTTTCAAAATGTAAACAAGCGTATACATTCAAGAAAAATTTAAATGATTTATGCCACACCACATTTATTTACTATGCTTAATTAATTATATATTTATATTTATTATTAAAAGTTTTTTACACCCTGGTTTTTAAAAATAATTTTAAAAATGATAACGACGCTGATTGTTTTTTTTGCAAAGCTCGGAATAGAGAAAAAGTGTTTTTTAGTTCGACAAACATGATTATCAACTTAACCAAAGCTAACATTTTTGGGAAGCTGTTAGATTGCTACTACATCCTCCTAAATAGGAAGAATTAGAGTCTTTTGATTTTTGAGGAACTGGAATCTTTTACTGAGTGTCCAAAAACTGCCAAAGGAATTTGAACTACTTGTTTTTTTTTTGTGAGTTAGCCGGCTGTGTATGTTATATGAACTATGTAAGTTATGCAAACTACATAATACAATAAACTTCTACAACACCATTCTCTCTCCGCTCCAACCCCCTCCCCCATTTCCTTTTTATCTCTAGCATTTTTCGAGAAGACGCAAAAACAAAACAAAAAACCGAAGATTTCTGCTGATGCTTTTTTATAATTGTGTTTTACTTATTGACAGTATTGTTGACAACCTGATCAATATAGTCTTTTACTGACTAATTAGACAAAAATCTATTGTTAAAATAAAAAAAACTGTATGGTTTTTGTTTGCGGAATAAGGAAAGAGCTTTAGACATTTTAGCCGTAAAAACCATACTAAACAGAATTATGATAATACACTACCGGTAGTTTAGTAACTTAAAATTTAAATCTTGACAAATTTACAAGGGCTTTTGGCTTAAATCTTCGTAGTTTTCTTCTTGTTATGAATTAGAAGAAAAAAAAAAAAAAACGGAAAATAACTCACGCAAAACATCTTTAATAAAATTTTTCAGTCCCTTTCATTACTATCGCACTCTTTTGCTTAAATAATCTAGCCTTTAGACTAATTAATAGTTGCTATTTTCGTGCATTTCAAAGAAAATTTGTCACGTAACGAGTATCTATTTGTAAATTTAAAACTCTAATCTCAGTTTCTTTAAATTTAAAACTTGCTTTGTTCCTTTTATCAGAAATTTAGAGAGCAGATTTATATTTCCATACGCAGACGATTTTACTAAGAAAGAAAAAGAACGATTAAATGAACTAGTCAGGGAGGTTGGCTTCATATTTGGTTGAACCATGTGTTCGCTGAGTTTATTTCTTGTAAATTATCCCGACGGTGATAATTTTAAACGAGTAAAATTCGTTCATTCAATAATTTGTTTTTATTTGGAATTTTTTCACTTTTTTTCTTTTCTTTGAAGAAATCCTGATCCAGTTCCTGTTTAAGAGCTCTTTTTCTTACATTTACTAATAGTATTAACATTGAATATAACAATAGCAATATTTAAGTATTCTGTACCTTAGAACCAAACCATCTAAATTAAAAAACCAGAACAACGAAAAAAAAAAAACTTTTAATATACTGACTTAATATGGAAAGATACTGTGAAATGAAGATTAACACATTAATTTATGTAAGAGGTTTTGTTATGAGATACGGAATTTCCAGCGTGGCAAGTAACTGCATTTACTTTAAAATTACTACTTAGAAAAATTAGTAAGATATCCACTTCATTCTGTACTTGGCAGGTTAAAATAAACAAATGTTTGTGAGGAGTTTCACATTTCCTATTTACACACTAAACAAGTTATCTAGTAAAACTGTTTTATTGACTCAAAACGTCCGAATTTAAAACATAAACCTTGAGCCTAGTTCATTTCTATTCACCACATTCCAACGTGGATTTTTGTTCATTCAAATCAACAAAAAATCTTTGAGTTTTTGAAAGAAAATAAACCAATTTTTTGTCAACTAGCTTTTTTTATTTAAAGAAATTTGAAAAATTGTTTGTTTTTGTTGTTTTTTTTGATAAATTTTAAAAAGTTTATAACTAATAGTACAAATTAGCATTAAATTAATTACATTCTAATGATAATATATGGCACCGTCACTTGTTTAAAACCATTTATAAACCCTTTATATAAGTTTTTCAAAAGCTTAACCTGAGAGTCTACTCAACAAGAGCAGCAATTTATGAAAAATATCTCTGAAAATAAAAATAAGTAGTCAAATCTTAGAGATTGGTATTTACAACGAGGTAGCAAAAATGTGTAAACAACAAAAAAAACAGTTCTACAAAAAAACATCCAACAATTGAATACCTTGCATAGAATGCGGAAATTTAGATTTTCGTGAAGTTAATAACGAAAATCCAAAAAATAATAAACTTACAAAACCTTTAAGCAAAAGAATTTTTTTTAAAAAAAGTTACATACTATGTCATAGGCAACGATGAAACACATTTTACTCATATTTTATATCCCTAATTCGATAGTTTAATCCATTATTATTGTCCCAGTATTCCCTATTTGCCACTTTATAACTTATTGCAAATATTAAGTCTTGGAAACCTGGGGGTAAACACACTGAGAACATAAATCTGTCAGTTTTTCCGTCACTAGATTTGGGGACGTAAGTTGCTTCAATATCATTGAAACTCTGCCATTTATTTAATGTATATCTAATAAATATTTCTTTATGGTAGTCAATATTCTTTGTAATGATTATGCCAGTAACTGTTCTTTCTCGTACAAAACACTTTTCTAACGCCACGTTATTTTTATTTACGAGCTCAAAAACGTCTTCTTTTTGACAAGGGTCCACGAAGCATGGGGCAATCTCTACCGCCACTTTCTTAAAACATCCGTTATTGTTGAAGCTATCGACTGATGACCGTATTGATGGCAACATTGAAGAAGAGTTTTGAAAAGAAAACCTTTGCGTGCTTTCGTCATCTGACAAGCCGCAATCGTCAAGACGTTCCCAACTTGGAATATAACTCCTCACTTCAAATAAGTTCAAGTTGTTATCGTCAGCAAACGAAACATTTTTATTGCCAGCAATAGGTAGTGTATCTTTTGAGGTTAACTCGGCAGTCACCACCTCACCAGCATTCGTGCAACTGATTGATCTTTTTAATATACCGCGGGAAGGAGTAGCTAAATATTTGTCAGAGTAAGATTGCGAAATGCAAACACCAATACTTGTTGACAAATTTTCAACTGATCGTGCCATGCTTTCGAAACTGGCATACTTCTTATCAATTTGAACTGTAGAATTCACCCAACGGTTTCTTGATAAAAGATTTGATAAATTTGTACCCATATGATTATTAATGCCGTTACAAAATTGATTTGAATGCACTAATAAATCGTCTACTTCAAGATTGCCATTGTACTTCATTATTGAATATATTTATATGGAACTTTTAAGGAGTTAATCCTGATGCAAAACTGTTGGAATCTTACTACCCAAATAAAATTTTGTCCGAAAAGATATCCGAGAAGTCTATTTACAGTGACGCAAATGCAATACAAGCAGATTAATGAAGAACAACCAGAAATAAGAATGATTTTATAAACGCTAACAAAAAAACTACGCACATTCACAAAACGCAAGCTTTTTAAATTGTTTTCGAAAATTTTTTATTTATATTTTATAATCAATTTCCCACCCGGGGGTTTGAAATATTCCCAAATAACAAACTTATGCAGCAATGACGTAATTCCGGATATTTTAAAGAAGGCAGAGAGGGAGTGTAGTTGGTTGTTTTGACCGAAAATTGTTATTTTGAATATAAAAATTGAATTTCCTTACATGGCTAATAAATAATAATAACATTACAAAAAAGAGAGAAAAAAAAAAAAAATACAGTAAAGAATTTATAAATCAAAAAAAATTTCAAAACTAAAAAAAAATACATCACATAAATTCAACTTCTCATCAACATTTAATCAGACAACTTCAAACTAGAAGAACTGTTCGCATGAACGACTTTAAAGCATGCTCTCAAAACAATATTCGCATGAACGACTGCAGAGCATCTTATGGCGATATTTACAAAACAAAGAGAAAATTGAAAAAAGATTTCAAACCAAATTAATTTAAAAAGAATAAGCAGGCGTAATTGTTCCAACGCAGTCACCGAAACCAACTCGGTAGCCATCGCCCTGGGCATAACCAGTCATAATAACACAGTCACCATCTTTTAAAAACTTACGAACATGACCGTTGCCGAGAGGAACATCTCGACTACCTTTCCAAGATAGCTCGAGCAAACTTCCAAATGACGATTGAACCTATTTTAAAAAAATTGAACTAATTTTTAAAAAAAAAAATCAATAAAAAGAAATCCTGCAAACTAAAACGAAACTTGTCACTTTGCTGCAGGTGGGTTAAAACTTTTATGAGTTTTAATTTGACAAATATATTTTTGAGGGAATTCTAAATTTTAACAACACTGGAAAATTATTCTTTTCTTATTAGCGTAAATATGTAAATATTTGGTTGGTTAACCGTAGAAAATGGTTAACAATTATCGAGGGCTGGGTTAGCTGTAAAAAAAAAAAAAATGTTCGATAGATCTCACACGAACTTAGTTATTGTTCAATACCGTAAACCACTTACTGAGCCGCTGATTGTTCCAGACCCCATTAAATCACCGGGTTGAATATTGCAACCAGTAACAGTGTGATGAGCCAATTGCTGCTTCGGTGTCCAATACATATGCTAAATTAGAAAACATAATATATGCATTTTTATGTACCAGTTCAAGACAGGAATCAGAGAGGCAATTATAATTATTGCTGCAAGATACTGCTAATACAATTTTAGCATTTTATTGCTTTTTGTTGATAGAAATTAATTACCTAAATGGTTTTCGGGGGTAAGATATAAGCTAAAAATACTGAAGAAAAAAATTGTTTAAACAATGACCTAATAGATTTTTCATTAGTAGGTATTTTAAAAGCTGTATTATTCCTTTTTTGGACACAAGTAAGGCTGGAATTTACAAACACGAATATTACAAATGTTTATTTTCACAAACATCAGTATTATGCAGAGAATAAAAAAAGCGTAAGTTATTTAATTGAGAAATCGTGCTAAGTAGCACGTTTATTACAAATTATTTTCAGTTTCATTTCGCCAGCCTTACACTTACTTTTTTTTAAGCCTTAAGTATTTACTTTGACAGTGTTGAAATAAACCTCAAGTGAGGCAAGAATAAAGACTATGACAATAACCATCAAACACGCTAACATATGTACAAAGATTACGAAAAATTCCAAAAGAACAAACTAATACACGTGTTCGAAGCGAATAATCGCTGGACTGCAAAAAATAATTCTCATGAATATTAATGTTTTTTTAAAAAACAAACCGCGCAAGTGTTTTACAAATGAAACCTCTTGAGAATCAAATTCGGAGTAAAGAATCGTTAATAATTTATTCGTTAGAATTATTGATCTTAGTAATGATGCCGGGGGTAAAATTACCGCAAGCTGAACTGAATAGACGTTCATAATAACTGAATGAAATAAATTTAAACGCAAAAACAACAACTTTGTTCTTTCTGTTTTAACTTATTTTAGGAAAAGATAGTTTACAAAATGGTATAATGCTTTAGTAACTCTAAGAAAGGTGATACAAATGTGTCTTCACCGTTTTATTACTGTGGGATCAGTTCGAAAGAGATCATGTGTTACCCCCAGGTGTTAACCAGACTACCTAACGGAGATGAATTTACAGCGGCGTTATTATTAACAATAGAATAACGACCTCAACGTAACTAAACCGTTTACCTCAATTTTTTGTAGTTGAAAAGAAAGAAGAGCCTCACTTTTCCACTACTGAAGAAAGACAATGAAACGCTAAAGCAAAAAGTGTGGAAAATCGCAACTATGTCAACAAAGCACTATTTTAATTATAATTGCAATTAAAGAGTAACGCTTGGCAAGCTTTAAGGTGGACGAAAATTAGACGACAGGAACAAGAGATCTGTGGAATTCAATCGCATTTATATCAACAAAACATCTTTGAGAACAATTTATCTTAAAACGTTACCAAAGCGAGGTCTATCACATAATTGGGTTTTTGAGACAACATCAGTCTTGATTTTATCAGTGAAATTTAATGACAATCAAATTGTACTAGTTTTTTATACCGCAAAATTTACCGCAAAATTTTGCTTACGCTTAAAAGTAAATGAAAGTTTAATTATTTTCAATCATAAAGTTACGAATAAATAACATTAAATTTTCGGCGCTTAAAATAATTTTTTTTTTTTTTTTTTTTCATTCTTAGCGCCAGGTCCATTACCCCCAAGGTCCACACACTACCCCCAAGGCCCCAGTTGGGATGTAATTAAAACTTTTAATGCTATTTTTTTTTTTTAAATCTCAGCAACAAGAAAAGAAATTAAAACAATAGTCTATTAAACTATAGTGATTTATTGCCTTCTTCATTAGTTTAGTTTCTCTACTGATTTTAATTAACAATAGCTTTCATTTATTCTTTTATTTTACATTTTCTTTGAAACATCTGGATTAAAATTTATGATTTGTTTTTCTAAGTTATTTTTTTTGTTCCATTATAAGAATTCCTTTATTTACCTCGCCATCCCCAATACTGATAATAATTTTTTGCTAAATTCCAGCTAACTCAGATAACATTAACATCGACTTTAAACAATTCTTTAAACCTCTTTTTTTACGTTTCTACAAACTTAGAAAGTTTTTTAAAAAAGTTAGTTGAAATAAAGTTCTACATAAAAAAAGTATAAGGGCCCCAAAAGAAATTAAAGTTGATAATGATAGTTACTGGCGAACCTTAGTTTATGGAAAACTAAAATTATGTTTGTCATCGAATGGAAAAAATAAGAACATCGCAAAAAAAAAAAAAAAAAAAAAAAAAAAAAACCTTCAAAAAGTATTTACATTGATTTATCATCAATTAATGTTGTTCTTATTTGATTTGGTATTTATTATGGATAGGAAAGGATTTATAGATTTATTGCTAAAATCTAAGTAGTTAACCAATTAGAAAAGGAATTCCTATAGTAATCATAATATTTAAAAAAAAACGTGCGATTTTTCACGTTTCACGGTGCAAATTTTCTGACGTCACTGTTGGTATGGTAAAATAAAATTAAAAAGAGCGAGAAAAAAAAAAAAAAAGAAAAGAAAATAACCTTCAGATTACCGACGCCAGTTATCCAAAGTAATGTCAAATCTGCGTTTGTTAGTTAAATAATAATAACAAATCCGTACGATTTTTGATTAATGTAAAAATAAGTGTGAACCTAGAATGTTCTTCAGGGGCGGAGGAGGAGAAAACCAAAAATGCAGCTTTTGGCATAAATTAGAATGAACCAGACAAGCAACCCTTTCTGTCGGCGTTTCTCCAGCTACTATCATTAAAACGTGTTTTCGAATATACTTTCAAGAGGTTTAGCTAGTAAAACCTTTTTGAAGTACGTTTAGCATCTATTACGTGAAATATGAAATTACTAACACTGGACGCAAGCTACCGAGGGATCTTCGCGTCTGCTCAGAAAACGCGATAAGTTTTACAGGGTTTAGAAGCGTTGTCTGAAAAATACATTACTTTTTAATCAATAAATGTAAATGCAATACTTTCTCTGCAATATAGATGATTTGAAATAAATTCTGGTTGATAGAATCAGTTGTTGATGAAGGCTCACTAGCTCAACTTGCTACTTAACTTTAAAACCAAGTAATGCTATACCTTTCTTTAGTAAATTTCATTTGTATTTCATTCGGCTAGCTAAACAAACACTTCCCTCTTCAATCCTTTTTCAAATCATAATATATATCAAAACTCCTTAAACTAAACTAGAAAATTCTGCAATGAGCAAGCCCTAACTTAAGCTAACAAAGCTGAAAGAATTGCTGAAGAAAATGTACAGAAAGAATGCAAATAACACCTTGAAAGCATACAACACTTATACTTCAAAATTAGTTAACAGAATGGATAACAACCCTTCTGGAAGTATTTATAACTTTATCTACTTTGTAGATGAAACTAACTAAAATCGATTTTTCTAACCGAACAACATGATCTATGGACATTGCGATAAACGTTTTATTCATTTTGACACATGCATCCCCATATCATCTAAAAAACCTCTAGAAAGCATGAATTAGATTGCATTTACATGATTTTAAACTAAATGCAAGTTTTATGTAATATTTGTTGGCAATCGTCAAGATGTTTTACACCAAGTAGTGACACCAAAAGAGAATTTTTAGAGAGCTATTTTTTATGTGTAAAACGTTGGTTGGTTAACTAAATTAATAGTTCCCAACTACGATGTCGAATATGCAGAGCAACCATTGCGTTTCTGAAGCCTCGATGAGTTAAACAGGATTTAAGGATTAAGTCTAAAAAATCGGCCACATTTACGTCAGATCATTTTGAGATCAATATTTGTATATACAATATTTAAGTAGAACATGGAGAGCATGCAAAGCGTCATAATTGTAACCTCGATATCAAATGTTTAGTTCGTAACGTCAAGTTACACCGTCTAATATTGTTTGTTCCGACAAAGACTGTTATTCGCGAGTATGCCATTAACTCGCAATTTAACTTTTAAATGAAATTACGTTTTTTTACATTTGTACAATTAGTAGTGTGAAAATAAATAGTTGAGTGAAAACAACGTGACACCTTTCTTTAAGTATTCAGCTAGCTAAACAAACACTCCCAATAAACACCCTCACTCCTTTTTTCGATCATCATACACACCTAAATTCTTAAATTACAAAACGCGAATAACGTCCATTCACACTTAAAACAACGTTATAAATTCATTGAAAAGAAATCTCTAGGGATTATTCAAAATTTTTTTTATTTTTTACCAGGATGGACAACTATCCTTTGAGATTTGTCGCTTTTATTTCCTTCATTTAAGATTCAAGGCTGATGTTTTTTTTTATATAAGGAAGGGAAAATCTTAGAGCTTTGTGGTGAATCCTTTGTTAAATTTTGCATTTTGCTATCCGAAAAATCCTTGAGCTATTATCTCCATTTCTTAATAAAAGCTACTACTGAATCTTGAAGCATAAATAGGTTCAGTGTGATAGCTTTGTTTAATTCATGTTTTTCTGTAGAATAACAAATTTTTCTATGAAACATGTAAAACATTTTGAGACAAATGAAAAAAACTACGTTTTTAGAAATAATGCAAAAAAAAAAATGCAAGCAAAAAATTATTAAATCAATACCTTAGTAAATTGAAATAAACCTAAAAAAAATGCTAACGTTTATCTTTTTACAAAGTAAAGTAAAAATTATAGTGACATCTATTATGTAATTATATCTATTTAGAACAGAGAATACCTATTTTTTACAACCACACACGAACTCAAACTTAGAAGTCATTAAGATACTATTTTAAAAATATTTAGATGATGAATAGGCTACCCTTTTTTAATAAACTGTTTTCTATGATCCAAAATTGATCAACAATAACCACGGCTAAGCCTTTATTTTTATTAACAGATATTAAACTGCTGTATAATTGGTGATAAGTTTCTAAAAGAATTCGATTAGGAATTCTGATCAACCATCTATCATAGAGAATTCCAGGCCCTTAAGGTTTGTTTTTAAGACTTCCTTGTCACCACTATGGTCTTCAGATCTCTCCACAAAATTTTGAGTGGATTAAAACCCTGACTTTGGCTTGTCTTCTTCAAAAAATATATATAGTTTTCTGAAAACTTTTTGCTTTTTCGAAGGTCCACTGCGTCCCTAGGCAGAAAAATTCTGCAGATTGTCAAATATTTGACGTTATAATAGTTTTTTTTCTTTACAATTACAAGGTAGCTGGATCTATTAGCTGAAAATGCTTCTCGTTCTCATCCACCATGCCTGGGATTAAATACTAGCAAACGAGAATCATAGCACAAACTACTCAAATTTTGCTTTGTCAGACCGAAGGGTTGACCAAAATACCTACTTAGCCCTTTTAAATTTTCAAGCGTAAAGCTTTTTAAGCTTTTTAACAAAGTTTTGCACTGCAAACATTCGTACTTAAGAAGATTTTGAAGTACCTTTGTCGCTTGTTTTGAAGATGCGGATCTTCTTGATTTTAATACATTCATTTTTTATGCCACTTTCTTCCGTTTTATTCAATTGCCATTTCCTGACCGCGCATATACTTATTCTTTTTGTCTCTGAATTGCCTTCTTAATGTTGATTATTTCCTTACATCACTTTTGAAATGTTTATTACATGCGTATAGAGAAGAATGCAATTTTAAAATAAAAATTACATATAGAGAAAAATCTATAATATTTTATGCAATTTTTAATTTTTCCCAGGCTGAACCAATATCAACTTTCACAGCTAACATGGATTTCAAATTAGTCTTTACAGGGTCTTTTTCCACATTTTAAACACTGCTTTTTCTCTACTTAACGCTAAATGAATAATCTAGACATGTGTAAGCAAACAAAAAACGATAACACTAAAGGATTTTTAAAATATGACTAATATTTTAACA